>NW_026867584.1:300000-408018 GCF_020745735.1 Hemiscyllium ocellatum | reverse complement strand
ACACAGTCGAGCAGCTCTGTCCTTTCAGACTCACCATCTCGATCAGTAATGCTGCTCCCAAAACCCTCTTGATTATGGTTTTGAAATGGTCTGTCCAGTATACCGTCGACAGCTTTGGCAAAAACTCAGCGCTTCCTCCATGTGTTGCTCAATGTGGACGAACACTGATCTATTCAGCGGAGGGAGAGGAATCAGCAGGAGTTTTCAGATTCAATGTTTGATGTGACAAATTGAGGCGAAGGAAGTTGAGTCTGCCTAAGATTTACTTGTCAATTTTTGATCTGATCTAGCGAAGCTGAGGTAGGAGAGTCAGAGGGTGGTTTCCGTGTTCGTGCTTGATCTGACACCATCAGGCTGACAAAGGGGACTGAGCAGGAGGTTTTCCTGTCAGTGTTTGATCGGACACCGTGAGGCTGTGGGAGGAGAGACAGCAGGAGGTTTCCACGTCAGTGTAGCATCTGGCACATGAGGCTAGGGTGGGGTGACAGCAGGAAGATCCGGTGTCAGTCGCTGATCCAACATCATGAAGCTGAGGGAGGTGAATCAGTAGGAGTTTTCTGAGTCAATGTTTGACCTGACAGCATGAGGCTGAGTGAGGGAGTTCAGCGGGTGTTCTCTGTGTCAATTTTTGAACTGTCAGCGTGAGGCTGAGGGAGGGAATTCAGCAGGAGGTTTTGCGTCAGTATTTAATCTGACACCATGAGGCTGAAGGAGGTAAACAGCATCAGTTTCCGTTATAATGTTTGATTTCACCCAATGAAGCTGACAGAGGGGAGTCATCAGCAGGTTTCCGTGTCAGTGATTGATCTGATACCATGAGGTTGAGGAAGGGGAGTCATCAGGAGGTTTCTGTGTCAGTTTTTAATCTGACTCATGATTCTGAGGGAGGGAGGTCGCCAGGAATTTTACTTTGCAGTTGTAACGTGTCTTTTGGTAAATTAAACAAAAAACTGAACAGTTTTTAGGTGTCCAAATTGACACAATGTATCAAAGCCACTCAGTTCGTCGACCCAATCAGCGTTTTTATCCAGACAGCAGTTTAAATTCCCCCAATTTATTGAGAAAGACACATGGATATGAACGATCCATTGTATTGTTAATAATCTGAAATCAGTCATATTTTATGAATTTCTTGTCTCAAGGGGCAATATATAAAAAAGAGGCAATTCGACAGTGGGGGTCCGCCAACTGCCATCTGAGTAACGGGTGAGCGCGAAATGTCATCTAACAAAGAAATATTGAACTCACACAATAAATCTCCATGCTCTCTCAGAAAAGGAAGATCCATCTGTAAAGGTACACAACATGCTTTGCACATATTCTTGGCATCAAAACAACTGAGAAGGCATTATAGACAGAGGAAGATGATGGAATAAAACACTGAATTTTCAGGAGGATCCATTCCGTATGAAATTTGAGCAACTAAGTTTCAATGATTGTGCTGAACAATGATGGATTTACGATTGGAACTTATTTTAAAGAAACAACATATCAGCAGGATTTAGTTTTCTTCGACAATAGGTAGTTAGTTATGGAGTGATTGTTCATATTGGTAGTAATTGCTTCACTCTTAGAGTAATCGAATCCCTGCAGTGTGGAAACTGCCCTTCAGCCCAACAAGGCCACACTGACGCACCGAAGAGTAACCCACTCAATTACTTTCCACAACCCTATAATCCTATATTTGACGCTGGCTAACCTACACATAGCTGAACTTTTGGGCAGTTCAGCATGTCTTATTCAACTAGCAAAATTTTGGACTGTGGGAGGAAACCCATGCAGACATGGAGCAAATGTGCAAACTCCACATTGACAGTTGCTTGTGGCTGGAATTGAACTCGGGTACCTGAAACTATGTGAGAAAAGTGTTAACCGCTGAGGCACCGTGCTGTTCCTCGGTGTAAAGATAGTTTCTTGTTAACTACTGAGTTGGTGAAAGGATCCATTTCATTTAAGCACTCATGTATAACAAAGTGAGTGTAATAAAGGGAAGGTTTATATGGCTTGTCACACTTCTTCACCAGATTACAAGGTGATGATATCTTCATCAGACGTATCGATTTTAATTATCAGAGGGATGTCGACCTCTGTTTCATAACATTATAGAGGTACAAGTGAGTCAAGTGAATGGACATGTCTGTATATGAAGCATGGTAGGGAGAAATCTGTCTGTGTCCGAACATATTGGCGGTTTGGATGGAAATGCAACGTATTCCACACCATGTGATGGAAATAGGGAGACTGCAACTTCTGTTTTCAAAACTTAAGATCATAGAATCACGCGGCATACAAACAGACCCTTCAGCACAACATGGCTCTGCCAGCCAAATATCAACAAGCTACGTACTTCCCTCATACGTCGAGATCTACTGCCTACAATGTGCTGGTATTTCAAGTGCACAATCAGCTACTTCTTAAATGCTGTGTAATCTTGAATTATCTCTGCCGTGAGTTGTCAGCTGGTCTTTACTTTGAAACTTTGCAAGGAATGGATATGTAGTCGGCATGGACAGGTTGGACCGAAGGGTCTGTTTCCATGCTGTACATCTCATTGACTCTATGACACTAAATGGTTTCTGCCAATAGATCGATCACACCAATTTCAGTGACAGAGTCAAGCTCACCAGATCAAGAAAAAATACCTGCAATGGTCAACAATTCTTAAAAATACTGAGTTTTGTTTTAATTATGTTGTAATTTTAGTTGACCTCGACCAGCATTAATTACCCTTGAGAAATTCCAGTCCAGTTGGCTCTGGTAATCCACAGTGCTGTTGGGACAGAATTCCCGCAGAGCATCTTGTGTGTCAGTGTTGCAGGGAGTTAGTACGACTGCTGATGGATGGTGTATTAAACATCAGGTATGCTTTCTTTTCGATAGTAGTTTCTACAGGTAACACAGGGTCTTCCATCACAGTCGCTGCCTAGTGTCACGCTGATATGGATAGTCTTTGGAGAGCTTAAGGAGCTGAGTTACTCACCAAAGAATTATCAGCATCTGAAATGTTGTTTTTCTTCATGGTTGATCCAGTTAAATTTCAATTCAATGCTTACGCACAGGACATTTATGCCACTGATAACAAGGGAAGGATTTTGGATTCTCTCCTATTTGAGACATTTACAGTCTGTCCAAATTAAAGACCTTATCTTGTTTGCCGCTCATGAGCTAAACCTAAAAGCTATCCACATATTTCGGTTAGGAACACAGCCTACTGCATCACCTGGGGATTATGAAAGGGTGTGGAAGAGTGGGTTTGGGTTCAGTTGGGACACGGGTATTTTCCTCCCCTCTCAATGTGATCTGTCTCGAATCCCAACAAACTATTTGGAATTGCACTTCCATCTCAATAAAACATGAATTAATATCAAGGAAACGGTTATCAAAATTCTTGGGCCCTGGACGTTGGAGTGGATTGAGGTTGTGAATGCTGTGATGAACAACATGCAGGAAAACACGGGAAAACTTATTGTTTGTAGAAGCAAATTCTATGAAAGGAATTAATTGTGCTGCAGAGAGGCGACACCGTTGCAGCTGCCAGTCTATATTATAATGAAGGAAAAACTGTATCCATGATATCGCTGTACTTAAAATAATGGAGGCAAATGGCTGGAATGATTTTAGAATGGTGGTTGTACAATACTTGCACAGAGCATGTGAATTAGTCTGGATGCCCAGAGATGTTTGGGCTGTCCGACGTTGAGTACTTGCTGATAATCCATGAAATGATACTTTTTTGTAATATAGCCACTAACTGAGTAGAGTCAAAGGAACAAACCTGCAAGTGCTATTGATTATTGTTTCAGAATATATCAGGATGTTCACTGTTACCAGCACATAAAATCATACAAGGAGAAATTGTCCTATTGTGTCTGCATCACCACGTGTTTGTGAGGTTACCTGCTTCATACACCAGCGTTGGCACTGCATTCCAGAGACGCACGAACTTCTCAGTTCTGACGAGGTTCCACAAATCCTCTATCTTGCCTTTCGCTGTCAAATTGTGTTCCCTTGTTAGATTAGATTACAGCGTGGAAACAGGCCCCACGACCCAACAAGTCCACACCCACCCTGCGAAGAGCAACCCACCCAGATCCATTCCCCTAAAATTACCCCTTCACCTAACACAATTCACCTAACCTGCATATTGTTGGAGGAAACCGGAGCACCCAGGGGAAACTCACGCAGACACGGAAGAATGTGCAAAGTCGACACAGACATTTGCCAGAAGCAGGAATTAAATCTGCGTCTCTAACGCAGCAGTGTTAACCACTGTGCCACCGTGCCGTGACTGAGAGAGGTAGCTGCATTATTTTCGTCCTGTCCCGACACCTTATGCTCTTTTACACCTCCTCAACAGTTGCAAAGAAAAGAACGAACAAATTTAGACCCCATTTAATGTGTCAGTACTCTCGCTTCTTGTTTCTTCTGACGTGCATCATCTCACATTTATCAGTGTTAAATATCATGGGTCATCGATTTGGATCTCTGAATAATTTGTCTATATCCTCCTGAATCCTAACATTTACCTCCTCATTGTGATTGACACAGCTAACCATCATTCACGAATATCACAAGCAATCCTTGATTTCCTTCCTGTTCTCCAGATGTTATTCAAAGAGGAAGAATTAAGAATTCAATTCTCTTGCTGTTCTTAGTTTGGTTATATAAGCAACATCATTTATGAGGTAGCCACAAATATAATCTTCAACAGAGAGCAGAATTCACCATTTACTCGCTGCCCACTGCATGCTTTATTCATAAAGCTTGTCAATAACTCAGGATGGAGTGGGCTTTGGTATCTTGTACTGCAACACATGTCACTGGAGTAGTATCATTGAGAACATTCCCGACTATCGTCAGAGCTGAAGATATTTTTCATCATCAGGATGGACACAGACTCATTCATTGCTTGTTGAATGACGAGTGGGATGAGGATAATGATTCAACTAAATTCCAAATTATGGAAAGAAATGCAGGAGATCAATTGAATTCTCATGTCTACTTTGAATTGGAAGAAAATTATGAGAATAAACGCCCAGTCTGTTACATACTGAAAAAAGAAGTTCAAAAATGTTGAGATACCACACGAGATGAGACAATCACGTCGTCTGCACTTGATGGAGATACAGAAATGCAGAGTGAATGTACAAACTGAAAAAGAATCAAGTGATAGAAAAGAATTTGCAAAAAGATCTTTTCTTAATTTTCAATGGAAGCCAGATTCCGATTTTCCTGAACAGTGATATTTTCTCACCTCATCTCAAGTAAAAAATAAAACAAGCGTTTCCCTGCCATTAAAACGTCTTCTGCAACGCCTAATCTTTCTTCGTACAGTTTTCTTACACCCCTACTTCCCCTGCACTACTCCTTCTGCTGCTACATACTCTTTCACTGACCATATTCCTTCACACCCTTCTTCTGCCACTCCGACCGTGAGTTGCACCACTTCACCAGTTACTCCCATTTCACCTGGCCATGACTTTCCATTTTGTTTTCCAACTGTGATCATGGAATCTGCTGGCTTCAGTGTTGCTATTTGTCTTCCGTGAATGATGAGATTGAAAGGATCAATGTCCATGAGGAGCAGACAATAGAGTGTGTCTTTCACTGTGCGATGCAACAGGAACGGGTTGCTTTATTGTCTATGGTACAGAATGAAGCTTCTTTCTGTCCGTCTGTCACAGCACTTTAACAAATAGCCTCATGACAAATAGGACAAGCCTCTCTTTCTAGTCAGAAGTGCATGCATCAGTTTTTCTTTAAACATTGTGAGGGCAGTGAGCACATTGTTCAAACAAACCATGTTCTGTTCCTTTGATCTTCATAATTTTAACGTATGTCCCATTGTCATTTGAGGTGATATCAGTGTAACGTCCCTCGTCATCAAGATGGTATTTGACTCATGTGGAATCAAAGACCCTATAAAAGCTGTGATTAATGGGAATCGGAGGATATTCCGTGTAGGTAATTTTCTCAATGATCAACGGGAAAACCAATCCCTACAAGTTGTTTTCCAAGCAACATGACATTTTGACTATAGACTAATATGTTGTTGTTTCAATATCTTTTGCTAAACTTCTTGGAATCCACTTATATCTGTGTGTGTATCTGCACAATTTAAACAGGGATGGTTCAAGAAGGCAACTCCCTGACGCCTTCCTCAGAACGATTGATGGTGACAAATAATCTCTGCCCTTGGTATTGTCTTCCAAATTCATGGATGAGTTTGTCCATTTAAAAACATCAAGATATATAATGTTCTGACAGATTGTTCCAAAGTCTCAGGAAACAAAATCCGTCCTGTTTGAGTATCACACCAGTCAAATCTGGACATTGCAATAATATGATGATTGCCATTGTTTTCAATCAATTACTTTGTGAGGATGGATCATGTGATGTAACTGCCACTGAGTTAAACATTTTCTCTGGCCACAGCATCTAATCCCATTGGCTCAAGTCTGCACCAAAATGCAATTCTATTTTATCGTCTGTCTCATTCGCTGTGCTTAAACAGAAAAAAAATCCTTTACATTTCATACATCAACGCTCACAAATTGCCACAACTTAGATATGCCCATGACTCTGTGGAACCTTCCTCCCCTCCCCTGGCCAGTCCTATGAATCCATCTCCACCCCCAACTGCATCTCCTGTTGTATATTCACTGTCCCTCCTAACCTCTCAATCTCCGATGCTGAATGTTGTGGATTCAGCAAACATCTCAACTTTACCCTTCTGCACCCCACTCCACACCGTGCATTATGAATTTCGTGCTCGACTTGATGTTGAACTCTACTTCTGCCGTCTTCGCCTCCGTGCCCATTTCTTCCGGCAACATTCCCCTTCCTGTCCCACAGGCCCCTCTGTCCAGCTCCAACACTCCCTCCAAATGGACCGTTCCATCTGGCCCTTTAACTGCATTCGATCGCCTCATTAAGACCTGTCGATACGACATTGTTTTAACTTAATTTATCTGCATCTACCTTACTGTTCCAACTTATGACCCTCCGAACTGACTGCACTCGGTGTACTTGGATCCAAATCTCACTGTGTTATGAAGCATGTGCCAATAAGTGTGGAGTAATTTTAATTTGGTGGACTGACCTCCTCATTGCCGAGGCTGAGCACCAGCTCTCAGATATCTCCTTTTATTATCCTCTGGACCATAACCCCAAAATGGTACATCAGGCCATTGTATCAATTATGATAACTGATCTCATTTAATCTTGTGATTCCCCTCCCCTCTAAAGAAACTACAAGCTGATCATTCGCTGGTAGCACAGCTCCCTCTCATCTCCTCCCACAAATCCACAAACAGAATTATCCGGGCAGACTGATTGCTTCAGTCTGCTCCCGCCACACAATACCCATCTCTTCCCACCTTGACTCTGTCTTTTCTCATTGCAGTCGTGTCCACGTACATCCGTAGTTCCTCTGACACGTTACACCAATTTCGGAGTTTCCACTTTCCGCCTCCAGCCTCTTTCTCTTTAAACTTCACCCATCCATTACCCACCAGGATGGTCTCAAGGCTCCCCGCTTCTTTCTGGCGTAAAGGCTTGATGCACACCAGTCACTAGCACTCTCCCCCACCTGGTTGAGCCCTCGACAACTTTTCTTTTTATATCATCTCGTTTTCTTCATGTCTGGATGAAGAGCAAGGTTATGGGTGTGAGCCCCGTTTATCCTTTTCTCTTCAACAGTCATTCCACAAATTACTTTTCTTTCAATTCATCAGCAGCCTGAATTTCCTAATCCATGTCCATATTGAAATTCCCGAGGATCACTGTAACTTTGCCTTTCCTGCACACCTTTTCTGTCTTCTGATGTATATGGCTCTCCAGCTCAGAGTACGTTTTGGAGTACATAACGCCAACAGATCCTACACCATCTGACGCTTCTTAGTTTTTACTGTTGAATTAATTTCATTTCTTACTAATAAGGCAACACTACCCCCGCTGCCCACCTGCCTATTTTTTAAGATAAGATGAATCGATACTATCAATCCTGATCCCCTTGCATCCATGTCTCCGTGATCCCCACCATGTTCATACCTGCCAATTTTGGTCTGATCTACAAGTTCATTTGCCATATTCCTTATACGGCGTGCATTCAGATAAAAGATCTTCAGTCCTGTATTAACCAGCTTTCTTCTCATTACCAAACATTTCCCCAGTGTGCTTGAAGTTTGATTACTCACTCTTTTTATACACTCTGTTCTATATATTTCTGTACTGGTGATTGTGATAACCTCGCCTGAGTTCCGCACTACTACCTCCTCCTTTAATTTGGGTTTCCTAAATTCCAATTCACTTCATAAAACTCTCTAACTGCCTCACTCACAGCAACACTCGCCTGTTCCCGACCGTTGGTTGATTTTTTTGGTTTGTCTCAGCAATGTGACTGTCTCTTGAAACTAAACATGCAGATCATTCTCTCCATCCCTTACGTGACAGCGTTTGATGCTCTGAATCTAGCTCATCGATTCCATGCCAGAGTTTTCCAGGAACCAGCAACAACTATGACATTGTCATTGGGAATCACAATGTTGTCCATCAGCTCCTATATCATGCTGAAATAACACATCAGCAGAACACTATCCCTATATTATTTAATTAGGTTTGAATTTCTTTCTTGAAATTTTTCACTGTTTTTGGATGTCTACTTATGCGAGTTGTAATCAATTAATTAAAAAATGCAATTTAACAGAGATGCAAATTTAGCAGGCTTTCGATTATCCAATCAAATCACAGTCCTCTTTTGTCAAACCTACTCATTATCTTCTGGAAGAATTCCGACAAGTTGTACGTGGGACCTCTCTTTGACGGAGCCATGCTGACTCAACCTTATTTTATCCTGCCCTTGCATGTAAACTGCGATCTCACAGTTTATAATGAACGCTGAACCCCTTCTAATGACCGATGTCAGGCCAACTGCCCTACGTTTTCCCGTCTTTTATCTTCCTTACTTCCTTACACGGAGATTTTATATGATTCATTTTGCAGTCCTCTGGGACTGTCCCTGATGACAGGTATTCCTGAACATTCATCAAAAATCCCGACACAACCTCTTCCACAATCTCCTTCAGAACCTTTGGTTGTCATCCGTCCTGTGTGATTTATCAATCTTCAAACATGGCGACTTCCCCAGCAACTTCTCATCAGTGCAGATCACTACAGTCATCTCTAGCTCTTGACTCTTTGGACATTCTGGGATGTTACTCATGTCTTCCATTGTGAGGAGTGATGAAAAATGTGTAATCAATTTATCCCCCAATTCGTTGTTCCATGTTTATTTATCTCCAGCCTTATGTTATAGTCGTCTGACGTTCACTCGTGCCTCTCTTCGCTTTATATGCCTGAAAAAAACTTCTGCCATCTCCTTTTCTATAGCGAAGTAACTTACATGATTCACGTTCCTCCCCTTATTATTTTTTTTAATTATCCTTTACTGCTGTACAAAAACGTCCAAAATCTTACACAGACTGTGTGAGAGCATTCCTTTGAATTGACTATTGAAAGCAGGTATATAACTACACTAATCCTATTTTATTTATCATTGGCCGACATCGCGGCACATCTCTGCAGCCTCACATAACCAGGGCCCCAGCCTCCACTCCAATCTCAGGTGACTGTCCGTGTGAAGATTTTACATTTTCCTCAGGTTTGCACTGGAAACATGAACTCTTTTTACTTTCTCCACAGTATGTATCTGTGTTTATTTCAGGTTTCTGCCATTTGCAGCACCATTGCTTTTGTTTACTGGGGAAATGTGGCAAAAGCAACATGTCATTGTACAAGTAGCTTTGGTGATCAGGCAGCCCGGCCGCTTGTGTGAGCTTAGTGTTGCTAGTTACACATTCCATGTCTACCAGTCCAGCAATCATTCCGTGATTGGATGCAGCATTTCCTCGTGCCAGCCTCGGACTTCGCATAACCCATCACCTGGCACAAGATATGCCCTCAAAATGCAAAGACTCTGGGTGCTGTGTAAACGCCCTGTCTTTGAAAGGAACAGAACAGCTAATCTCCTATGAATTAACAAAACACCGGAACTAGTCTGAATGTCATCCATCTGACCTTACACTTGCTGGTCTTATGGACGAATATTTGTTTATCCTTTTCCATTTTCAAATAGATGTCTCATACATACATCTTGTAAAATAGGTTGATGGAGCAGACATGTGTTATCGTGCTGATTTATTGGACTCCACTCTCTGGGTTACCGAGGCCACACGTACAATTTTATCGTCGTATCTATCACATTTAAGGAAATAACAGTCTTGCCAGAGTTGTGCTAAAAGGATGTTTGAATTTGTGGTGATTTGAATATGCCACTTGTCAGTGATATTAGGAATAGGGAAGTAGCAAAGGACAAAGATCAGGGAGAGGAGACAGCGTTTTCGATTTGTGCATCATTGGATTTCCTGCATCTGTAAAACATACGCATGAAGGACGGGATGCACCTGACCTGGCACCAATCATCTGACAGGCAAGTTTGTTATTGTCACTCAGGAGGGTTTAATTTGGTGTGACGGGAAGTGGGAACCAGAGCAGTAGGTTAATAATAGACTGACTGAGGAGCAGTAGGAGACAAATATCAGTACAGCTGAGACAAACGACAAATAGGCACAGGTTATTGAACACAATGAGGCTGCCAATCTGAAGTGCGTTTATTTTAATGTGAGTAGTGTGGCAGGTAAAACAGATCAAACTAGAACTTGGATGAGTATATTGAACTACAACATGAATATTACAGAAATTCTGTTGAGAGACAAGAGAGCACTCAAACCAGTGTGTCCAGAGGGAGCTGCAAAATGTGCAGTGAGAGGCCGTAAACCTGTTTGAAGCAATATAAGTATCCGAAACATTTTATTTCGAATTGAACACCGTGCGTGATGCAATATGCAGATTCAAGGGAGAAGGGAGGACTCTGAATTTGTTGTGGATCTGTTCGCCGAGTTGGAAGTTTTTGTTGCAAACGTTTCGTCCCCTGGCTAGGCGACATCATCAGTGCTCTGTAGCCTCCTGCGAAGCGCTTCTTTGATGTTTCTTCCGGTATTTATAGTGGTCTGTCCTTGCGACTTCTGGGTGTCAGTTTCAGCTGTCCACTGTAGTGGTTGGTAAATTGGGTCCAGGTCGATGTTTTTGTTGATGGAGTTTGAGGATGAATGCCATGCCTCTAGGAATTCCCTGGCTGTTCTCTGTCTGGCTTGCCCTATGATAGTAGTGTTTTCCCAGTCGAATTCATGTTGCTTGTTGTCTGCGTGTGTGGCTACTAGGGATAGCTGGTCGTGTCTTTTGTTGGCTAGTTGATGTTCATGTATGCGCATTGTTAGCTGTCTTCCTGTTTGTCCTATATAGTGTTTTGTGCAGTTCTTGCATGGTATTTTGTAAACTACATTAGTTTTGCTCATGTGGGGTATCGGGTCCTTTGTTCTAGTGAGTTGTTGTCTGAGCGTGGCTGTTGGTTTGTGTGCCGTTATGAGTCCTAAGGGTCGCAGTAGTCTGGCTGTCAGTTCTGAAACGCTCCTGATGTATGGTAGTGTGGCTAGTCCTTTTGGTTGTGGCATGTCCTCGTTCCGTGGTCTGTCTCTTAGGCATCTGTTGATAAAGTTGCGCGGGTATCTGTTTTTGGCGAATACCTTGTATAGGTGTTCCTCTTCCTCTTTTCGCAGTTCTGGTGTACTGCATTGTGTTGTGGCTCTTTTGAATAGTATCCTGATGCAGCTTCGTTTGTGTGTGTTGGGATGGTTACTTTCATAGTTTAGGACTTGGTCTGTGTGTGTTGTTTTCCTGTGTACCCTTGTGGTGAATTCTCCGTTCGGTGTTCTCTGTACTATCACGTCTAGGAATGGGAGTTGGCTATCCTTTTCTTCTTCTCTCGTGAATCGGATTCCTGTTAGTGTGGCGTTGATGATCCGGTGTGTTTTTTCTATTTCCGTGTTTTTGATGATTACGAACGTGTCATTGACATATCTGACCCAGAGTTTGGGTTGAATTTGTGGTAGGGCTGTTTGTTCTAACCTTTGCATAACTGCCTCTGCTATGAGTCCCAAGATTGGTGATCCCATGGGTGTTCCGTTGATTTGTTCATATATCTGAGTGTTGAATGTAAAGTGTGTAGTGAGGCGAACAGAACCACAACAACGAGCACCCGAGCTACAAATCTTCGCACAAACCTTGATCTCTGAATTTGTCTGTTTCCAATTTTTTCTGGTTTGCTGATATTCTTTGGCAGTACCTGTCACTGGTAATAGAAGAGGAAAATTTACACCAGAGAAACTCAAACCAAATATGAGGTCCGTATCTGATGGAGTTGGGCAGAAGTTCATTTAATTCAATGCATGGATTATTATGTGTAAGGCTATTGAACGAAGAGCCTGAATACGAACATGGGACTATGATGTTGCAGCCATTTGTTGAGAGAGAGAGAGAGAGAGACAGGACTGGCCTTTCAATGTTCTTGGGTTTTGTTGTGTTATCTGAAAAGGTGTTGCTGGAAAAGCGCAGCAGGTCAGGCAGCATCCAAGGAGCAGGAGAATCGACGTTTCAGGCATGAGCTCTTCTTCAGGAATGAGGACGGTGTGCCAAGCAGGCTAAGATAAAAGGTAGGGAGGAGGGACTTGTGGGAGGGGCGTTGGAAATGCGACAGGTGGAAGGAGGTAAAGGTGAGGCTGATAGGCCGGAGTGGGGGGTTGGGGAAGAGAGTACAGGAAGAAGATTACAGGTTAGGAAGGTTGTGCTGAGTTCGAGGGTTGGGACCGAGACAAGGTGGTGGGAGGGCAAATGCGGAAACTGGAGAAATCTGTGTTCATCCCTTGTGGTTGGAGGGTTGCTCCGTGGAATATGAGGCGCTCTTCCTCCAGCCGTCGTGTTGCTATGGTCTGGCGATGGAGGAGTCCAAGGACCTGCATGTCCTTGGTGGGGTGGGAGGTTGAGTTGAAGTGTTGAGCCACGGGGTGGTTGGGTTGGTTGGTCCGGGTGTCCCAGAGGTGTTCTCTGAAACGTTCCGCAAGTAGGTGGCCTGTCTCCCCAATATAGAGGAGGCCACATCGTGTGCAACGAATGCAGTAAATGATGTGCGTGGAGGTGCAGGTGAATTTGTGACGGATATAGATAGATGCCTTGGAACATTGTAGGGAAGTAAGGGGGTGGGTGGGCATTTGTTGCATTTGTAGGGGAAGGTGCCAGGAGTTGAGGTTGGGTTGGTGGGGGGTGTGGACCTGACGAGGGAGTCACGGAGGGACTGGTCTTTTCGGAACGCTGATACAGGAGGGAAGGGAAATAAATCCCTGGTAGTGGGGTCGGTTTGGAGGTGGCGGAAATGACGACGTTTGATACGATGTATCTGGAGGTTAATGGGATGGTAGGTGAGGACCGGTGTGGTTCTGTCCTGGTGGCGATTGGAGGGGCGGAGCGCAAGGGCGGAGGAGCGGGAAGTGGAGGATATGCGGTGGAGAGCATCGTCGATCATGTCTGGGGGGTAATTGCGGTCTTTGTAGAAGGAGGCCATCTGGGGTGTTCAGTATTGGAACTGGTCCTCCTGGGAACAGATGTGGCGGAGCCGAAGGAATTGGGAATATGGGATGTCGTTTTCACAGGGGGCAGGGTGGGAGGAAGTATAGTCTAGGTAGCTGTGGGAGTCGGTCGGTTTATACTAAATGCCCATGTTGATTCGGTCGTCCGAGATAGAAATGGAGAGGTCTAGGATGGTGAGGGAGGAGTCTGAGACGGTCCAGATAAATTTGAGGTCGGGGCTGTGTTAGACGAGATAGAGAGGAATGTAAGCGACGTGGAGGAGTTGCAATACAGATCAAGGACAAACTGGAGGCCTCATCCACTGAAGTAAAATGTATAGAGCTCAAAAATAAGATGGATGCAAGCACTGTGTTCGAATTGTGCAATCGAGTTCTCCAAGAGCCACGGAGGGATTGAGAAACAACTATGAAAGCCGATTTAAGGGAAGGTATATTCAAAGCAGACTTGTCATACTTAGTGACTTTAACATCCCCAATGTTGATTGGGACTCTCTCAGAACCAGAGCCTCAGATAGGGAAGAATTTGTTGGGTACATCCAAGAGGGTTTCTTGCAACTGTATCGGCCAACACAAGGAGGGGTATATTGTAACACGCATTGGCAAAGTGAATGACCTTTCAGTGGGAGAGAGCATTATCGAAACAGTGATCACAACTCTTTTAGTTCGAAGATTGATATGAACATGCATAAATCAGACCTTGTTGGGAACGATTGAATTGGGGAAAGGCAAATTACGTTAGTATCAGGCAGGAGGTAGTGAATTTTATTTAGGAAGAGCTGATATCGAACAAATCCAGATTTGCTATGTGGGCACATTAAAAACAAATCCTGATTGCAATATCATCGGTGAACGTAGACCAGACTGCCCAAATTTCCATCCATTTTGTTTTAACAGAGTATTCGAGGCCATTGCATTTCAGTGAACAGGAAGAGATAATGGATAATTGTGCACCGCGTTCTTCACTGGACCAGCTTCGCTGTGCAGGCACCAAAGTTTTTTCTTGTGCGATTGAGTTCCTCAGAATTATTACAGCACATTTTGAGGCCATTCAGCCCATCACGCTTCCGCGAGTTTTCCAATAGCACAATTTGATAACAGGGAAACTGATTGAGGATAGACTGAGAGAGAGAGGGAGAGAAATAAACAGACAGAAAGAAAGTGAAAGGAGATGAGCAGAGTGGAGAGAAAACGGGATGCCAGACTGAGTAAGAGGAAACGGTGGTATGGTGAGTGATGTTAGAGAGATCAACATGAGCAGAAATAGACAGGAAATGGAAATTGCGTTTAGAAATTCCCATGGACTGCAAGCCATTTTTTCTGGTGCCATCTTTTGTGAGCAAAATGCTGATACTGGCTGTCTTCCCAGATGATTTATCTCCAATAATATCACAGAACTGTGTTGCTGAAAGCTAAATAGATTGCAATAGACCATTAGATTGATTCCAGTGAGAAGGATGACTATTTTGAATAGATTGTGGCAACAGCAGCACGAATGGATAACCCACTCGACACCGTGTGAGAGGCTCAGCCCGATAATCTCTGAAGCAAATCACTGACAAGAGGAGAAATCAGCATTTCATCTGTGAATCAAATAATGATTGATAAAGTTTGCACACGGCTTCCATGATTTTGGAATCCACGTTAAAATTTATATAGCTCAAAATCATGAGTGTATTTTAGCAATCTTATCGCCTTGTACTTTGCGTAGTTTGGTGCGTGCAGAAAAGAAAATTGACAATTTCTATTGATAAACATATGTCGTAATGAGAAAGAAAGCACCTGCTCTGATGGGTTGCTCTTCATCTGAATCTTGCTGCAACCAAATTCATAGTGAATCACATCACTACGGCGATATACCCGGCGTTAAATTAAATTGGGTAAGAGTGTGGAGAATGTCCAGTTATTGGGGAAATAATAAAACCATAAGTAAAGGAAGAGGTAAGAGTGTCACTCTCAGAAGAGGTTATTAAAATCTCCAGCACAGAGAAAAATAGGACAGAGTGTATGGAGAAGGTTAGCAATCAGATGTCAAGCAGACTGTGCAAACAAGTGAGAACGTTAACAGACTGTTAATGCAGGACTGAAGGTGTTATACTTGAATGCACGTATTTCAAGGAATAACGTAAATCACCTTGTGGCGCAAATACAAATCCGCTGGTATGACGCAATAGACATCAATGAGTCGTGGCTGAAAAGGAATCGGGATTGGGAGCTGAACATTCCAGGATACATATCCTATCGAAAAAAGTAGGCAGGTGGGCAGCGAGGCGCGTTGCTTTATGAAAAAGAAATGAAGTTTTTTCACATGGTGTAGGTTCTGTGTGGGTAGAATTGAAGTACAGGAAGGTAAAACAGCCATAGTTGGAGGCAAGTATAGGCCTCCAAACAGTTGTCAAGAACTGGGGCACTAGGAAATAGAAAAATGTGTTGGAAAGTTAGAGTGATCATGAGGGATATCGATTTGCACATGGAATGGGAAAACCAGGTTGGTCGTGCTTTGTCATAAAAACAATGTGTGGAATATCTAAGAGTTGCTTTTTGGAGCAGCTTGTTGTGCAGCTCACGACAGAAACCGGTAGTACTAGATTTAATGTTATGCAATTAGGCAGACAGAATAAGTTATCTGAAAGTGATGTAACTCATAGGAAGCAGTGATCATAACATGGCTGAATGTATTCTGCAATTTGAAAGGGAGAAGATAGAATCAGAGCGAAAGGTATTTCCGCTAATAAAGGGACCGAAAGAGGCATAAGGGAGAATCTGGGTGGAAATGAATCTGATGAAATCTGCAGTGTGGAAAGTGGCCCTTGGCCCCAACAATTATACACTGACCCTCCAAAGGATTACCAATACAGATCCATTTCCCTAACCTATTATTCTACATTCACTAATACAAGTAACCGACACATCTCTGAACACGATGAACAATTTAGCATGGTGAAGTCACATAACCTTCACTTCGTATTTCGATTGTGGGAGGAAACGGGAGCAATCGGAAGAAACTCATTCAAACACGGCGAATAATGTGCAAACTATACACGAACAATCTCCCAATTCTGGATGCGAACCTGGGTCTCTGGCAGTGTGAGGCAACAGTGCAAACCACTGAGTCAAAGGACCATTCCATGGAAGATTGGCAGAGCAGGAAATACATTGGAACAACGATGGCAGCAGTTTCTGGGAGTAATTCAGGAGACACAGCAAAGATTCATCCGGAGGAAGTAGAGGTATGGTTCATGAAAGATGATGTAAACATGAAGACAGCAAAAGCATAAAAGCAAAAGAGAAAGCGTATAATGTGGTGAAGGGCAGGGGGGAAAACAGAGAAATGGGAAGATTATGAAGACCAATATAGGTCAACAAAAAATAGATACGGCGGAGAATAATAAATATGGGGTAATCTAGCCAGTAAAATAAATTAAGACTGTTAATGATTCTTTAAGTATATAAAGTGCAAACGAGAGGCAAAAGTGAACATTGGACAATGAAAAATGACACATGAGAGACAATAGTGAGGAAGGAAGAGACGGTTGAGATACTGAACAATTACTTTATGTCAGTCTTCACGGAGGAAGACACGAGTCATTTCCCAAAAAAAATCAAGAGAGTGAGGGCCAGAGCTGAATATGTGGTTCATTACCAAGGAGAACGTGGTAGAAATATGAATTGTCTGAAGGTGGATGCATCACCTCGACCAGTTGGACTGCATCTCAAAGTTCTGAGAGAGATAGCTGCAGGGATAGTGGAGCTGTTATTTTCCAGGAATCACTGGAATCAGAAAATATCCAAAGCACATAGAGAATCGCTATCGTGACAGCTCTTCAAACAAGGAGTTAAGGCAGAAGATGCAAAACTACAGAACGTTTATTGTAACAACCATCGTGAGTTAGATCTTGGACTCCAATGTGAAAGATGAGATTACTGAATCCTTGGAAGTATATGGTAAAACAGGGCAGAATCAGCATGGTTTCATCAAGGGGGGGTCACGCATTACCAATATGCTTGAATTCTTTAGGGAAGTAACATAATGATCCGATCAAGAAGAACTAATGGATTTTATCAACCTGGACTTCAAGAAGGCTTTTGACAAGGTGCCTCCCAGGAAGCAATTGAGAAAGGTTAGAGCCCATGGTGTTCAAGGTAAGGTGCTAGCATGGATAGAAGCTTGGGTGTCTGGCAGAAAACACAGAGTGGAGATAAAAGTTCTTCTCAGGATGGCACCTGGTGACAAATGGTGTTCCACCAGACTCAGTGTTGAGACTGAAACATTTCACTTAAAACATAGAGAATCTAGATGAAGTAACTGAGGGTATTCTCCTCAACCTCCCGCACCTCTGTCCTTTAACACCGTCCCTAGAAACGCAAAAAGGATAGATACCCCTGTTCTACCTTGGACATCATTAATATCTTAATAAATCATATCATCCTCTGCAGTTTGTGCCAACAACAGACAGACACTACCACAAGGTAGATATTTCCCTCACCTTCCGTATCGGTATTCCACAGAGACCAATCCTCTACGACTCCATCATTAGAAACAAGACTCCCCCACCAACACTCCCTTCATTTCCGACAGCTTCGAATCCTACCACAAGAGGTGTAAAAACTGCGTCCAAACCTCCCCCTCACCTCTACCTAAGGGCACGGAAGAGATTTTACTCCACATACAAACGTGCCATCTACTGTGTCCGTTGCTCCTTGTCTCCTCTACATTGGGGAGACAGGATGCCATTCTGCAGAATGGCTCAATAAACACCTCTTACGCACCCAACAATCCTACTGCCCTGTGACCATGCACGTCAACTCTCCCTTCCATTCTACCAAGTTCTGGAACTGCCTCACCTCCAACTCCAAGCCACCCGACACCTGGAAGAATAACACCTCATCTTCCTACTTGAAAGCCTTCAACCCAAGGTCATCAATGTCAATTTTCACCAGTTTCATCATCTCCCATCCGCCCACCTTATCCAAGAGTCAACTGGTCAACCTGCATTGAACTGTGCTTGCTGTCTATCTTGCTTTGCACCCATGTACTCCACCCTGCACTCCAAGCTATCACCATCACCCGCACCTTCCCCTACCTGTCACCTTCCAAGCCCTTTTTCCCAAAATACCCACCTCTCTCCCATTTATATCTCAAATGCCCGGCCGAAAACGTCATCACTGATGAAGGGTTTATGCCCGAACCAACGACTCTTCTGCTTTTTGGATGCTGCCTGACCGGCAGTGCTTTTCCTGCACCAAACTAATTGACTCTGATGTGTAGCATATGCTGTTCTCAATTTCTTTTGCAGATGTTTTTGGTCCGATTGGTGAGTGAGCAAAGAAGTGGCAGATGGAGTACAATGTAGGAAAATGTAAGGTCATATACTTTGTTCGGAAAAAACAGATGTTTGTACTATTTGCTTAATAGAGGTAAAATGAATAAGTCTGAAGTACAAGGTGGTTTGGGATTTCTGGTCCAGCAGTGTCTGAAGGGAAACAGGCATGTTGAGTCAGTAGTTTGGAAGGCAAATTCAATGATGGCATTTATTTCGAGAGGAAACGAACATAAAAGTACTTCTGATACTCAAAAAGGATCTGATCACTCCACAGTTGTATTATTTTACACAGTTCTGGGCCACAAATCTCAGGAAGGATGCACTGGTCTTGGGGTGTGTTCAGAGAAGATGCACGAGGCTGGAACAAGGAATGAAAATCTTAACATATAAGCAACGTTTGGAGACTCTGGGTCGACACCAGATGGAGTTTAGTAGGATGAGGAGGAATCTAATTGATTCTTACACAATACTGAATGACTAAGACAGACTGAATGTTGGGAAGATGTTTCTATTGGCAGGATAAACTAGAATCCGAGGGCACAGCTTCAGAGTAATTGGAAGGCAAATTAGAATAGAGAGAAAGAGAAACGTCTTCAGCCTGAGCGTTGTGAACCTAAGTAGTTCACTGCCACAGAAGGTTATAGAGGACAGATCGTTTAGCATACTTAAGATTGAGGCTGAAGGTTATTAAGTATCAAATAGATCAAGCATTATGAGGAAAAAAGGAGAATGCGTTTAAGAAAATTATCAGCCATGATTGAAGCATGACTCCATGGGCGAAATGACCAAGTTTCTGATCCTATGTTTTCTGTTCTTTTGGTCTTATTAATATTGGCTTTCCTCATTCCTTATTGTGGATGCATCCATGAAACTGATCTTCATATGTTTTGTAAAGAGTAACGTTTCAATGCTGATGGCTGGGCAATATCATGATTCCTCCCTACAGTCTGAGCAACTATTTCCCACAATTCTCTCTGTTTTCTATCTTTTCTCCAATGTCATAATCATACTGCAATTGGATTCCAGTAAATAACACGTCATCACAGACCACTGACATCAACAAACATCAGCGGCACGACCCTCACCTGCCCGCAGTGATCCTCGAATAAACATCTGAATTGCAATTGTCATGTACAATTCTCTGCCATTTGTCTGTTATAATCCCCTGTTGTCTGAGGCACATTTTCCCGTCAGATATCATAAAAGTTCTTTCAATATTTTTATGATATCGGAATGACTGATCGGTAATGACAGGCTGCATGCTTCCATTTATAAGCACGCAAGTATTTTTATGTTTCGTTAACCACTGGCATTACCCCCTTATCAAAATCACGTTGAATGATTGCACATAATCGCTCTGCCATCGCCAATATTCATTCTGTCATTCACCCACACGTGTTCCATTTCGAACGTGTACACTTTTGAACGTTATTATTTATTTCAATGTAACAATGTCGAAATGCAAATGATTTACTGAAGATGTTTGTGCGGCGACTGTGATAATTATCCGTCTCTGTGGATCCTAAATGTGTCACTGGAGGATTTGCCTCTTCTTTGAATAAGTTTGTTTTCAATGTGTTGTCCACAAGTATAACGGGAGCATCACCGACAGCTCGAAGAGTGATCAGGAGATTGTGAGAGAGAGGAAGGAGAGATCAGACTCTGAGAACATTTGACTGGGATGTTACAACAATGGATCAGAATTTGAGAACATTAGACTGGAATGATCCAACAACGGATCAGAATCTGAGAAGAATAGACTGGAATGTTACATCAATGGACAGGAGTTTATCAGAGGCTCTTTACTCGCTTTCTCAGCGTCCGATATCACTAGCATTCCGGATCCAGAATATTCTTTGGATTATTCAAGGTGGTTACTATCCAATCCTCGCTATAGTTGGTGTTCCTGGTAAGTCGCTCTGTCTGTCTATTAAACTGAACTGATTGTCTGCTCATAATGTGAACATTTTGCAAAGGTGGAAGTTAATATCTTCAATTCCAATCAATAAGTCCTTCTCCTTATAAATAATAACCAGAAATGTAACATTTACAAATAATTCATTAATATGCGAGGAGGAACCAGACTAATCTCGAACTCCAAAATCTATTTCCCTCTTCACAGGTTAACATTTGCATATCTTACACGGCACCAATTCTGTCCAGTACCAAAATCATAAAACTGCAGTCTCTTCATCAGCCTCAATGCAACTTCTGAATAAACTAATCATTTTTGCCTTTGTTAAATCCGAATACAACTGTTACAATTTTCTCCTAACACACATCTGTTCCAAAGTAATTGCACTTGAGATGTTTAACTTGGTCTCTGCGCAGAATATGTCAGACAGGAAAATAATTGTAAAGTCATTGTCTCATAATCTGGAGGCACAAAATAATAATCTGTTGATATCTCATGAAGGAGATTGATGGAACTTAAATGAAACCATTATAATATTTCAGGATAAAAGCACATTTTATTACCTAATGTCTATAAGAGAAGGTAAGGTGTCATGTCTCCGTGTGAATGCAAACCAATTGACATATATTTCACTCTTTCGCGTCCTGTGGAACAGCTGAACCAGGCACTCCTTTCAAGATAGGCCTGACGTGCTGGCCTGATCAGGGCTGCACACAACACGTGAAAGAAGACCAAAAGAAAAGAAACCTCCCTTTACTTGCCTTTTACCCATATTCCTTTATAGACACCAGGAGGGTGGAAGAATCCAGCAAGCCAGGAAGCATCAGGAGGTGGGGAAACTAGGAGTAGTTTTGAGCGAAGCTTCAAATAATGGTGCAGTGGGGCCAAGGTGGTGTAGTGGGGAGTGGTGACCATAGGTGAATGGAACAACCTGGATGGTTGTGGAGTGGTGGGGGTGGAGGGTGGGAAATGACTCTGGTTGTTGGCAGGGAGAAGTGCTGGGAAGGGGGAGGGGACTGGACAAGGATTCGCGAGATGTGGAGGGTGGATACACCTGGAAAGTCTGCTTGGGGCCCTGAATGGAGAGCAGGTGTGATGGGGTGCCAGCATATTATGCATCTTTTCGGATTGCTGGTGAAATTACCTGGGGGTTCAGGGGTATCAGTGGAAAGAGTGGTGTAAACCAAGTACTGTCAAAGGGACAGTCCTTGCAGAGGGCAAAGGGGTGAGTATGGGAACACGTCCTTGATTGTGAGATATAGTTGGAGTTGCCAGAAGTGTTTAGGGATGATGCATAGTTTGCGGAGACTGGAGGATGGTCGGTGAGAGCATGGGAGTCTCCGTCTTTATTGTGTTGGACGGGTTTAGAGCAGTGGCTTGGGAATGTAAGTATTACGGTGCATGATGGAGGGAGGAAAAGCATATTGTTCATTGATTCCTCCCATATTCCTACAACCCATCTCCATTCTGGTCGATGGCCATTCCGTTTATAAAGTGGATTCTCATTGACTCTTTCTCCAACAGTGATGCAGGCGTTGTTGATGCTGACATACAGATGCAAAGATCTTTTAAATTACACGTCAGACGCAGTGCAGAGATAAGGAACGGGTTTTTCCCTCACAAGAAAGAAACTTAACAAGGAAAAATAATTATTGTGATCAACACTGAGAATGTTGTTGCGGTAGTGTTTTGCGTATCGTGGACAGATTTTCTCTCCTTTATTGGAAATGATTTCTTCGCCCCAGAGAGAGTGCAAAGCTGCTTCATCAGACGAAATCCTACGATAATTATACCACGAAGAGGAAGTGAAGGTTATTCTGTGAGAGAATGAAAGGTGACTGCTTTGAACCTTGAGCGAGATAGAGAATGAACTTGTTTGATTCCCAATAGAAACTTCATGATTTCCTTGGCTTATTTCTTAACTCGGTTACATTATCCTGGAAAGATTAGAGACCTCTGATGACATTCCGCCACAGACCATTCCTTGGTATAGAGAGAGAGAGAGAGAGAGAGAGAGGTCCAAACTTTGCAAAAACTCTCCCCACATTAATACAGCGCATTTTGTGTCTGAACCTGCACTGACCGTCACACATAAATCCCGAAAGCAGTCACAATGCATACATTCAACAACCTTTAACTATTCACACCAGTTTCTTACCTCCATGGAGAACATGGAACTGTCTTCTCGGAGACTGAAAATGACTCCTTGAGACTTGGCACAAAATATTTGGCTTCCCTCTTCACTGCCACAAAACCACGTTAAAGTGACACACGATTCATAGGCAACGGAGCAACGAGGAGCATCGTGGAGCAGTCTCTGAGTGCAGTTTCCAATCCATTGGTTTGCCTTATTGTAGCATCAGTGGCATCCTCCTGTTCCTGTCCAAGTTTTCGTGGGGCGTATTGGCCTCTTCCTGGTACGTGTTAAAAGTTCAATGGTCTGATTGAATAATTGGAATCCGCATATTCCTTTTTAACAGTTCTATGTGCTAACCAGACTCCTTCGCTTCCTGTGTAAGAGGCAGGAGGTTTGAATAGGTTGCCCCTCCTCTTATTCAATATTGTTCTTTGCATAAATGGCTTTGACATATCCGTGTGCAATCAGTCTAAGATGCTGAATGTATTCCTTGTTTCAGTTCGGACCTAAGAAGTGCCTGACAGAACCGTTTCATGAATGTTACTGACACTTTAATGGCACAAGCCTGAATGTTGTACTGGTCTTCCTGCATATGGACACAAACCGTTTCAGCGGCTGAGGGAGGACAAATTATTCCGAACATTGTGTAATCTTCAGTAAACATCCTCACTTCTGATCTGATGATGGTTGTTGGTGGGGGTGGGAAGGTGAAGGGTAAGCGTAGATATTCATGAACCAGTTGAGAATGTTTGTACCAAGCATGCTAACCTGAGGATCCTCCGTAGAGATATCCCGCGACTAAAGTGGTTGGCGATCACCAAACATAAACATCTTTATTTGAGCACTGGAAGACCACTCCCCAACACCACCACCCCCCCAAAACAGTGGGGAGCTGACAACTGATTCCCATTAAGCTCAAATAAGTTGGCGCTCCTAATAACATCCTCAGTCAAATACTGCCTTGATTGGAGGCCATTCACAGTTATCATAGCGTCTGCATTCTCCTCTTTTGTTCATATCAATAGGCGACAGTGTGTGTGCAGTGAGTTATTTCTTCTCACAGTGAGTAATGAACGTCAGGAATGATCTGTTCTGGAAATTTAGGAGAAATCCATCATTGAAAGTATACAAAAATGAGATAGACGGATTTTTGACCTGTCTGAGAATTAAGGAGTGCGAATAATGTGGCAGTAAAGACGTGTTAATGCCAGTAGTAGATCATCCATGATCGTATACAACGACTTGAACGTCCGAATTTCCTACACATGTTCCTTCTGTTCTTATAATATGTAATAGGAAAGTTAATGGTTGCAATTTTCCTGGTCTTTCTTTTATTGACTATTTCAGTCAGAGAGAGGAGAGCATTTTGTGACCCCTCTCTGAGTTAGGCATGGGTCTACAACATGACCAACAAAAGAAGCACTAGTTGCAGAGAGGGGAGGCTCTGTATAGAGAGGAAATGCCGTGTTCTGACACAGAATGGACATCCAAATAATATTTTCTAACTCACTCCAAATCGTATATGGTTGTCTGGAGGGACTGAACGATAGCATGTCTTGCCGCAGACCAGATATGTGGACCAAGTGGGCTTTATCTGTTCCTGTGCAAAAGTTTTCAAGGGCTGAATGGAACATTCTAACATCGAATTGAAGAGCAGGTGTGGGTCATTCGTCACTTTGTGCCTGCTCCCCAGGCACGAAGTTCGTGGCTGAGCTGATTGTCATCTCTGCAGCCGTTTTATGTTTATGTTCATTTTCCGGCATTCACTTGTCAGTCAAGTGTTTAATAAACACAAGTTCTAATAAATATAATAAAACCAAATATCACAAACTTCTGGGGAATGGAATTCCCACTTTTACAGCCCGTTGAAAATCTCTTGGTCGTGTTCTGACCAACGTTGGAGGGTCACTGAAGCGGTTATCAGCCCCACCTCCACTGGTTACAATAAATTTTAAATGTAACTAGTTTACTGATGTGGCCGATGATATAGGTTTCACACAGGGTCATTTTCTGGAAAACAAATGTGAAACACAGAATGTTTACCTCATAACAAATAGTAAAATTATTCTGTGTCCCAAATATTATTATGCCTTTGAAAGTATTCTGCATACACAAGCTATTGGCAATGAGATTTCGCCCGGAACTTTTGGATTCGTCTGAAGTCTATTTGGTTCAGGCAGTGGAGACACTCCATTGAATACTTAACAGCGATCCTTCACGAGTGGTCAGGAAGACTCACAGTTTTTCTGCTCTCACACTTTTCTGTCAAGACAAACGATTTAAGGGAGATGGAGCAAAGGATATTGCTTCTCAGGCAGTTAAGGTTTTTTTCCCTCTCTGTGTTGAACGTGCACTAATGTCAACTGACACCAAACTGGACCATATGTGCTCACTTTTACCGCTCTCCAGAATGTTTGATTATGGAGTGTATGCAGGTGCATCATTGCTCTTATTGTGCACAGTGCCTTTTATCAGCAAGAAAATATCCTTGTTTTGTAACTTGATGACATGCTTAGATATGTCAGTGTAATTTTCAAAAACGGGTTGATACCTTGAATTGTGTGTTAACATCGGAATATCTTATTCATAACATTTATTCCCTAGCTTTAGTCTCCTTAACAACAAAAAATATGTATCTAGCTGACACACTTTTCTGAAATACGATTTCTCATCTCAAACCTAAACTGCTAATCCTACACAACAAATGACCTTCATTCCAGGAATGAGTAGTGGGAAACATAATTGAATATCTTATAAAATAAGCATACTGTGCTTGTTTTTAAGATTAGGGGATCAAAATTGCACACAGTGTATCAGATATAGTATCAAGAATGCCATGGAGAAATGCAATGAAACGTTCCTGGTGAAACCTGATGACCTTTACCAAAACGAGCACCATTTTGTTAACCTTTCAAACTTCTTCCTGCATATGCAAACTAACTACATCCGGTTCATGTGCCAGGAACACGAAAACCATCAATTTCACAGAGTTCTGCAATCTCTGTTCATTTATTTTTTTTCTTGATGTTTTATCCTTCCTGCCAAAATAGACAATACACTCTATGTTATTTCTGTTAAACATTTGCTGGCTATCCTTCCCTGTCTATGCACACTGCAGATGCACTACCTTCATTTGACGACATATTTAATGATGATCTTGGTATAAGAGCTGATTGAGCTTCAGGCCATACAATCACGCTCCTTCATAACTTTGATACAGATTATTGATATTGATGACCCACATTGATATCTGAGGCACAACACTAGTTACAGCTTTGCAACCTGAAAATAAATATTTGTATTTACTATTTGTTCCCGTTAGCTACAGCTAACCTGCTCCGATCCAGCAGCTAAAGTAGGTTGAATGGCCTCCTCCTGGGCTGTGTAATGTACTCAAAGATCTGAAATACTTCATTCTGTATTTCTATGAAATTCCTTAAAGGGGCACAATGTTCCCCTCCCGTCTCATTGTAACGATCCTGACCAGCTGAATGGGAATGCCCTCTAACTCTGTACCAGTTTCCCGAGGGGTGTATCGAAAGAAGAATGAAAGTATCGGGGCAGCGGTTGGCCATTTGGCTGCATCATTCAGACTGTGCCTGACCATTGTCTTCTGTTTGTCCCCAATAAACATTGACTCTCCAGTGAAGCAAATAATAGTGGAGCTCAGCCTTGAATACCTTCAATAACTGAGTCTTCACTGCTCAGCGAGGGTAAGGACACCGCAGACAGCACAATACTAAAGTGAAAGGGAGATCCTTATTTCATTGTGGGAACCACTACTTTAAGACTGAGTTAACCAAACGTCAAAGTGCCATTTCTTTTGAGGCATACGGATACAATAATTAGAAATAGACATAAAACATTCAACCACCCAAACCTGTACCACATTACCACTGACACTTTACAATCAAATACGTATCAAACCCAATCTCTCCTGCTGACTCAGAAATAGAATACTGGATAGCAAAGCATCATAGGAATATTTAAAAAGCGGAATTAGGCCATTCAGCCCATCGATTCTGATTTTAATATATCGTACATATTTCTCAACATCATTCTCCTGCCGTCTACCTGAAACTCTTGATCCCTTATAAATAAAAAAAGACTTTTCTTAATGAAACGAGAGTCTGTGTGTCAGTGTGCCTGTTCTGTGTTTCCATCTGCTCGTGATCTGTGGTTTTGTGTGCCCATGCACCTTGGGGCGGCACGGTGGCACAGTGGTTAGCACTGCTGCCTCGCAGCGCCAGAGACCCGGGTTCCATTCCCGCCTCAGGCGACTGACTGTGTGGAGTTTGCACATTCTCCCCGTGCCTGCGTGGGTTTCCTCCGGGTGCTCCGGTTTCCTCCCATAGTCCAAAGATATGCAGGTCAGGTGAATTGTCCATGCAAAATTGCCCGTAGTGTTAGGTAAAAGGGGTAAATGTAGGGCAATGGGTGGGTTTCGGGTCGGTGTGGACTTGTTGGGCCAAAGGGCCTGTTTCCACACTGTAAGTAATCTAATTGCGAGGATGTCTGTCTGCGTATTTCTATCTGTGTTTGTGTCTTGTTGTGTGTAATCATTCATGTTTCTACTTATGTGTATATACATATTATCTTGTATATATTGGCTGCGTTAATATATTTGGGTGATAACCAGTATTTCTGTATGTTTATTTGTCTATATTTCTGTGCAATGAGGTATGGGTTCTTTTGGGACAGAGAGGGCTGACGCTGAAACTGACAGTGGTTTAATTTTAGAATTGCTCTTCACTGAACTTTGCTCCTTACACATTTGCTGGCCCAGTGATGTTTCATAATCCCCACACGAGTCATCCCAGTCCTATCCAGCTCGTAACATATTCCTCCCCACATGGCGTGGGAAAGGGATTGAAGGTGAACACATATCAGGCACTTCATTACCTGTCCTGGCCCTTTCTATCCAATTACGGGATGTTTTTCCTGGGATAGGAGAAAGACATGGAAGGAATCAAAGAGTGAGTGGGTTGCTTTGCTGTTAGTGATCGTTTTGGTAGGTGTGGGTGAGGGGGAATGGTGAGGTTACATGAGGGATTCAGTCCACAGTGTGAATCCATCAAGTGTTTTTAATGTAGAGGTATTGAATAGCCAAAAGGGAAAATGATAGAAGGAACGTGCTGAATTCATTACTGAGAGTGGCATGAGCCTTATTTGGAGATGGGCCTTGTTCACAGATAGGTGCTCGACCAAATGCACAGTGAGTGCGAGGGAGCAGAGAGAATAGGTGACACTGATCCTGACAGAGTGGGGAGGATATCGAAGCTTGTCGTGTATTGCTGATCATTTCTTCAGATTATCACAACGATAAGATGAGTCTCCTCGAATTTCCTGTTTAAGCCACTGACCATGTCCCTCAGAATCCATGGAATCATATTGGACGGAACATACAAATGACAAGGAGAAAAAACATTCGTGTGTATACTATCCAAATCAAAATTCGAGCAGAAATAACGCTTGATCTCAAGTTGCATCTAAACTGCGTTAACTAAATGACTTCCAATGCTGCGAAATGTAATTTCCAGACATGTACATGAGATGGATTGAAGAGTGTGCTTTGAACCGGATTCGAGACGATTATATATCGGATTTGCTATTGTATGTTAAGAGCCAATAATTAATAATCTTGATCTGAAGTAGCTTTGGAGGAATTGTGGCATTACTATTTTGCATTTTCCATGGCGTCTGCATTCAGCATAAAATTTTGGGACATTATGTTCGAACTTTGTGGAAGTCTGGATACTACAGAGTCAAGTTAGCTCCGATGAATTGGGAGATTACAATATCAAGTTTAGTGTTAGACGAGCAATGGTTGTTACGACCCACAGCATGCAGACAACCCCATGGGCTCAAATTGGTCCAAGCAGAACAAAAGGTCCATCTATGTTTACCCCATTTTCTTCCCCTTCCCCGTGTCCTTCTACAAATATCCTATCTGTGTATTTGTACGAATGCCTTTTAAATGTTGTGAATGCATGCTCCTGAAACGCATCCGCTGGCTAGTCATTTCATATGCATACATCCTTTGTGTATAAACGTTGCGCCGAGGGATCCCTTTTATTTTTTCCCTCTCACGTTTAACTGATCCCGTCTCGTCCACGATTCCCTAACCCTGTGAAAAAGACTGAGTAAGTTCACTCTTTTTATGCCTTATGATCCTATTCACTTCCGGAAAATCGCTCCTCTGTCTCATACAATCTAAACAAAAACGTCCTAGCTTGTCCTACCTCTCCCTATAATCAGAGTTTTGAGTCTTGACAACATTCTTGTAAATTTCATGTGCACTTCTTCCAGTTTAATAATTTCCTTCCTCTAAAAAAATGAACAACACTAAACACAGTACTCCAAGTGCGGCCTCACCAATGTCCTGTTCAACTGCAACATAACTCCCCACCTTCGATGTTCAATGACCTGAGTGATGAGAAATGTTTGCCAAAATCCTTCTTCACTGCCCTTTCTATTGTGACTCCACTTTCAGAGAAATATGCATCTGAACTCCAAGGTCCCTGTGTTCTACTTCACCACTTAAGGTCCTACCATTCACCACGAGACTCCTCCGTTGATTTGATTCTCAAAAATGCAAGCCATCACACTCAGCTATATCAAACTTGAGGTGCCATTCTTCAGCCGACTTCGCCAGCAGTTCAATGTCCTGCTGCAGTTTCTGATGACCGTTCTCACTGTCCACGATATCACCTATTTTGCTGTCATCATCAATTTTACTAATCACGCCTTGTACATTCTCATTTATTTCATTGATATAGGTAACAACAGTAATGGGCTCACCACCCACCCTGAGGCATTCCCCTAATCACAGACCTCCACTCTGACCAACATCATTCAACTATTACCCTCTGTTTCATACCATTAAGCTAATTGTGCGTTCAGTTTGCCAGTTCCCTTTGGATTCCATTTGATCGAACTGTTCAGAAAATCCTATCATGAGGAACCTTACCAAAAGCCTTTCTGAAATCTATCGAGACTACATATCACTCTCTTCCTGGTCACTTCATGAAGAACTCTAACACATTTATGAAGCATAGTCTCGCATGCACAAAGTCATGCTGCCTGCTACTAACTGAACCTGGTCTTACCAAATGCATTTATATCTTACCTCAGAAACTGCTCAAATAACTTACCTGAAACAGATATTAAGCAAACTCGTCTCTAGTTTCCATTTTTTTAGAAATACTAAACGATCACCTAGGACTTCTGAAACCAAAGGCATAAAGTCAATTCATATCCGTTACAAGGTATTACTTGAAAATGTAGATGAACTAAGCATTGTTAAGTCTGACGAACCACATAGACGCGAGAACTAAATCGGCAAGAAAATATTAATTGCACTTCTGATGTGTTTTATTTTCCTATATATTCTGTAGCTGAATGGAAGGTAGTAAAACTCATCCAAGCATTATACATTGCAGGAAGTGATGCAAACATGCACAAAGGGAAGAAGTTATTAGATTAGATTCACTATAGTGTGGAAACAGGCCCTTCGTCCCAAGAAGGCCACACCAACCCTCCGAAGAGCAACACACCCAGACCCATTCACGTACACTACAGGCAATTCAACATGACCATTTCATCTAACCTGTAGATCTTTGGACTGTGTGAGGAAACCAGAGCACACGGAGGCAACCCACGCAGACACTGTGAGAATGTACAAACTCCACACAGACAGTTGCCTGAGGCAGGAACTGAACCAGTGTCTCTGGTAGTGTAAGGCAGGAGTGCTAATCACTGTGCCTCCCTCAGTGATAAGGTGGAGAACTCCAGACCAATTAACGTGACATCGTTCGGGAAACTGGTGGAACTTATCATATAGGATATGACAATGGATGTTTAAAAATTAACAGCAATATTTGAGAGAATCAGTATGTATTTTTGAAAGATAAATTAGACGTGGTAAACTTGAGAATTGTTAGAACTTCTTTCTTGCAATTTCGATAATGGACAGCCAGTAGAAATGACATATTTGAACTATCAGAAGGCTTCCCACAAGAACTCACGCAGTCAGTTAGAACCGAGAAGATAGAACATGACAGCGCAGTACAGGCTCTTTGGCCCTCGATGCTTCATTGGCTTGTGTCCTGTGAAATGCCACCATGATCAGTACTGGGTCCATGGCTTTTCATCATTTATAAAAATGATTTGAATGTAAACATGAGAGGTATAATTAATATGTTGGCAAATGACACAATAATTGGAGGTGCAGTCAACTGCGAAGAAGAGTATCTCGGATTCCAACAGGACCGTGCTCAGGTGTGCCAATGGGCTGAGGATTGGCGGATGGAATTTAATTCAGATAAATCTGAAGTGCTGCATTTCAGAAAGGCAAATCAGCACAGGACTTTTACGCTGAATGGTTAGGTCCGAGCGAGTGTTTCTGAACAAAGAGACCTTAGAGTACAGGTTCATAGTGACGTGTAAGTAAAGTCTCGGGTAGATACGATAGTGAAGAAAGAATTTGGCATGCTCCCCTTTCTTTGTCGCAATACTTACTGTAGGAGTTGGGATGTCATGTTGAGGCTTGACATTGTTTAGGTCACTTCTGAATATTGCGTGCAATTCTGGCCTCCTTCTTGTCGCGACGGTGTTGTGCAACGTTAAAGGTTTAAGAAAAGATTTAAAAGGATGTTGCCAGGGTTAGAGGATTTGAGATTTCAGGATAGGTTCAATAGGCTGGGGCTGTTTTGCGTGGAATGTTAGATGCTGAGGGGTGACCTTATAGAGGTTTATAGAATCATTAGAGGCATGGATAGGGAAAACAGATGAGATCTTTTCCCTGGCGTAGTGCAGTCCAAAATGATGAGCATAGGTTTAAGGTGGGACGGAAAAGATAAAGAGACTGGAGAGGCAACTTTTTCACGTCGATTGTGGTGAGTGTGTCGAATAGGCTCCAAGAAAAAGTTATGGAGGCAAGTGCAATTGCAATATTCAAAAGGCATCTGAATGTGTAGATGATTAGGGAGCGGGTTTGAGAGACATGGGGTTGGCAGATGAAACTAAATTGAGGAGTGATAGCTGTTTGGTATGAATGGATTGAATCGAAGAGTCGATTTCAGTGTTGTACATCACTATGACTCGGTGACACTATGAATTGTGAAACTAAGCTGAAGTCCATCTATCCTCCACTATTCCATTTTCATCCAAATGCTGATCCAATGCGCATTTAAATGCCCTTAAAGTTGGCGAGTCTACTTCACAACATAGAACTTAAAAAATTACTGGGCAGTACACACCCTATGGATTTTGGTTTTGCACCGAACTGTGAAAATAATCTGATGCCCTTCGACACTAAACTGTTCCATTATTATCCATACATATGTTCAATGCCCATTCAAAAGCGCTTAATGGTGACGAGTCTACTACTATTTCAGACATGCTTTTCCGCACCCTACTACTTTCTGAGTGAAGAAACTGCTACGAACCTCTGTCCTACATCTGTCACTCGTCAATTTAAAGCTACATCGCCTCTTGTTACTTTTCACCACTCAAAGTGAACGAGTCTCACTGTCCACCCTATCTAACCCTCTGATTATCTAATGCATCTCGATTAATTCAACCAACCTATTTTCCCTCAAATGAAAACAGCCGCAGGGTCCTCAGCCTTTCATCATAAGACCTTCCTTCCATGCGAAAAAAACCTTCCAGTAAACCTCCTCTGAATCCTTTCCAAAGCTTCCAAAGCCTTCTTGTAATTTGCTAACTAGAGAAATGCAAGCAATATTCCAGGTCGGGCTTGCCAATGTCTCGTACAACTGAAGCATGACCTCGCGGTTCAGAAACTCAATCCCCCTACCAATTAACGCCAACACACCACATGCCTTCTTAAAGACCCGATCAACCTGAGTGGCAAGTTTCAGTAATTTATGCATCAGTACAAAAATATCTCTCTGTTCATCTGCACTGCCAAGAATTTTACGGTTAGCCCAGTACTCGGTTTTCATTTTACTTCTTCCGTAATAAAATACTTTAAAATTTTCCGCAATAAACTCCATTTGCCACTTCTAAGCCCAGCTCCGCAGCTTATCTGTATCCCTCTGTAATTCACGACACCCCTCAGCCCGATCCCCAAGTCTGCCAACTTACTGTCATTCGCAAATTTGCTGACCCATCCTTCTACGCCCTCATCCAGATCATTTATGAAAATGATAAGCAGCAGTGGGCCCAAAGTAGATCCTTGCGGCACAACACTGATAACTGAACCATTCCAAATCAACCACCACCCAAAGTCTTCTTTCAGATAGCAAATTTCCGATACAAGCCTTTCAATCACTTTCAATTCCGAAACTCTGCATTTTGTGCGATAGACTACCATGTAGAACCTTAACAAAGCCTGACTAAAATCTTTATACATCACATCAACCATTTCACCGTCATCCACTTGTTTTGTCACCTGTTCGAATAATTCAAGAAGTTTATTGAGGGACAATACATTTTTTCACAAAACTATGTTGACTACCCCAATCAAATTATTTCATTTCAGATGATTCAGATGAAATCTTATCTCTTGTAAACCTTTCCAACACCTTACCGACTTCCGAAGTCAGGATCACTGGCCTATAATGACTAAATTGGCTAAAACCTTCTTTTTGACAAACTCAGTCCCATTAAATTTTTTCTCCGAAATTTACGTACTCTCACTAAAATTGCCCTTGTCCAAAGTGAATATCGACGAAAAATATTTATTAAGCACTTCCCCATGTCCTCACATTCTACGCTCAACTTTTCACTACCATCTTTAATTGACTCTAATCCTAACATAGGCATTCTTTTATTCCTGATATACCTGCAGACGGCCTTAGCGCTTTCCATGATCCTCTCCGCCAACAACTTCTCATGTACCCTCCTGGCTCTTCTTCGCCCGCTCTTCCGATTTTTCTCTGGCTAACGTACAACTCTGAAAACCTCTGACTGAGCCTTCATACTTGACAAGAGCTTCGACTTCTTCATTAAACCATGACTCCCTCTCTTGATAACTGTGTTTCTGTCTATTAGGTATATACTTATGAAAGACCCACAGTAGATGTTTCTTGAATAAGTTCCACATTCCAAATTTGTCCATCCCCTGCAGTTTCGTTACGCATTCAATACAGCCTAAATCCTGCCTCATCCCCTCATAATTGTCTTTTCCACAGTTATAGCTGTTTCCCTGGGGTAGATGAATATCCCTGCCCATTGCTATTTTAGACATAATAGAATTATGTTCACTATGGCCAAAGTGCTCACTTACCTCAAAATCTAAATCGTGGTCCGTTTCATTATCCAGTTACAAATGTAATTTTTGGCCTTTCTACATATTGTGGTAGAAAACCCTCCTGCACACATTGAACAAAAGCTGACTCACCTATAGCAGTTGAAACATAGGATTTTCAGTCAAAATTGGGGAAGTTAAAGACCCCATAATAACGACCTTGTTACTCTCAGACCTATCGAGATTCAACTTTGCTATCCTTTCCTCTATATCCCTGGAACAATCTGGGATGTCGATGGAAAACTCCTAACTGGGAGATCTTTTTTATCTATTTCAAACCACAGCCCAAACGTCTTCTTTAGATGAGTCCTTCAACTTTCTCTCAGCTGTTGACCACTACACTTGATGAACAATGCCAGACCTCACACTCATTTACCACAATCTCTTTTCTTGCGGAAGCATCTGAATTTCGGAATCTACAACGACTCATGTCCCTCTTCGAGCCATGTCTCTGAAATGACCACAACATCTAAATTCCATGGTCATCCACGTTATTGCGGATGCTCCTGGCATTGAAGTGCACACATTGCCAACCATCACCCTGATTGTCTGTGCCGTCTCACGACATTGTAAACCGATTGCTGAACACACTACCCTCGACCTCCTGGACATTGGAAATTTAATTGGTGTTATCACCCCCCGGCTGCATTAGTTAACCCCACCCATCTCCCCGGAGAGAGCATCAACAAAAATCCTCCTCTGGATATTGGTACTCCACTGGTTCATGTGAAGACCATCCTGTTTGAAGTGGTCCCACTTCGCTCAGAAAGAGCTCTAATTATCCAAAAAATCCAAAATCCTTCATCCTGTTCTATCCCTCCAGTCACGTGTTCAGCTCCGCGCTCGCCATGTTCCTCGTTTCACGAGCACATGGCACGGGCAACAAATCAATCATTTTCTCGATATCTCTGAAACTGTTCGGAGGTCTACAATACAATCTCAACAGTGTGACCTCTCCTTTCCCGTTTTTAAAGTCAACCCATATTACCTCAGCAGACAAGTCCTCATCAAACGTACTTTATGACAGTCCAACACTGTCCTTGACGTACAATGTCACACCACATCAACTTTTACAACGTTCCCTCATCTTATTGAAACATCTAAATCCCACAACCTGCAACAACCATTCCGATCCCTGCTCTATCCTTCTCTCTGAAATGGCCAAAATATCGAGCTGTCTAACTGCACAACTTAGAAACAGTGAGTGATTCGAGCAATGTTAGACAAGGATGAATTGGATTGATCAGAAAACAGCACGAGGGTAGACAGACAGGAACAGACAGAAGCTGCAAGTTTTACTTAGAAATTCCCATGGGCAGCAAGCTCTTTATCTGGGTGCCATGCCTTGTGTACATTGTGCTAATACTGGCTGTGATCTCAGATCATTTATCTCCAATTCTATCACAGAGCTGAATTGCTGACAGCTAACCAGATAACGAAAGGCCAATCGACCTGTTACAGAATAAAGGTGGATAAATTTAAATACACTGGACACTGTGCAAAGACTGGGCCAGAGAATCTCAGTAAGGGGAAATCACTGACAGAGGGGAAATCAAGATTTCAGTCAAGTAAAGATTGATTAACTGTGTACACCACTTCCATCGCTTTGTAATCTACGTTTCAGATCGTATAGCTGAACATCATGAGTATATTTTAACAATCTTACCTTTTTATTTATTTTTATACTTTGGTATGTGCTGAAAAGCAGTTTGTCAATAAGACGATGTGTGCCACACTGCCTTCATTAATCTTCTTTGTTTCATCGTCAATATGCTAAATCAATTCAACGACCCACGACGCCATGTTGATTATCACTAATCAGTCTTAGCCTTTCTAACTGCATGTGAACCCTGTCAATCAGAATCTTCTCCAACAACTTGACCAGCAGTGACTTCCGGCTTATCGTTGCATAGTGCTCTGACTGTTCAGGTCACTGTTTCTTTTTCTACCCCCAAGCCTCCAAACATCATGGCAAATATTAAATGCAACCAGGTTGGTGACATTTTGTTGGTCTCGGTCTGGGTCATGGTCAGTATTGTGAACAAGTCAAGTAGGTTTCGTGAATCTGCTAAAATAACATGTTTATTATCAAAACGAAGTTACATAAAGTATAATGGAAAGATGAATGAAAAACTGTTTAGACATTGCAAATATGTGGGCGATATTTTCCTATGAGGAAAGTACTGAGGAACAAGCACACACACATATTTGATGACAAACTGAGAAACAAAATCTCTGCTGTGTTAACATGAAATAGCTTTGTTCAAGTATTAGTTGAACTCTTGGCAAAAGAAGACCAAATGAGGGATTGCCGAAAATGTTATTCTGCTTCTGAAGTTGTTCTGCTCACACGCACTGCGACAGCAGGGGATTACTTCTATGAACAAATCGATTCCGACAAATTCCATTTGCTTCAGGCAGTCGGGAGATCCGAATGAATTCTGGATAGGAACCATGCACAAATGGGAAAGATGACTGAACTTTTTTTAGTTTTAATTGCACAAATTGCTGTCATGTGGAATACAGAGAGAGAGAGAGAGTGCAATATGCTGTTCCCTCTCAAGTGATTACGTTTTCTCCCTCTATGAGTTGAGTCACAATTAATGTTATCAGACCCCAAAGTGGACCATGTGAGGTCTCCTTGTACATTGTCCGAACTATGTCTCCATCACATTCCCTGCTCCATTTAGGTGCATCGTCACTGCTGCCATACACAGAGTAATTTCGTTAGCAGAACATTGACCCAAATGTTTTTAAGTCGACAGTGTGATTCTGGAAACGCACAGCTGATCAGGCAGAATCCTGATGAAGCGCTTATGCTCGAACAGTCCATTCTCCTGCTTCTCGGATGTTGCCTGACCATCTGTGCTTTCCAACACTACAGTCTCGAATCTGATCTCCTGCACTTTGATTTCTCACTTACACAAAATGGTTTTGAAGATGTGCTTATATGTTCGTACATAATTAAAAGAAAACACATGTTATGTCTTCAGAATACCTTCGGTTAAAACGATCTTTAAACCAAATACAGACGTTGCTGCAAAAACCTGGAAGTTCTGAAAACATCTAGATGCCTTTCAACTATTGCAATTGTATCAGCCTCCCTACTTAATCTGGTAGCTCATTCCATGTATGCCTAATGCTCTGAATGAAAACATTGCCCCTCAGTGACCTGGAAAACCTTTCTCCTCTCATTGTAGTACTTCACCCTCTACTTGTAGACTTCCCTACCCTGGGGAAAACTTATTGAGTATTCACTTTATCATTTTATAAACCTCTACAAGGTGCAAATTTGACTTCGATCAACACAAATGCTGATGCTTTCAGTCATCTCGGGATTGAATTGTGGAATTCAATAATGACCCCTCTTCGTCCTCTATCAAGTCTCAATCCTAAAATCATTTTAGTCCACTTGTTCAGGCATGTTACGAAAAACCTCTGTTGGATTTGAACCGAGAATTTTAGGAACAGAAGCAGAGATGCTACCACCACTCGAGAAAAACTCCTAAAGCTGTAACCCAATTCTTCTGGTTGTTTTTTCTTTTGCCTATTCTGACATGCTGTGACACAATTCTTCGACAGGCAGAAGTTGAATCCAGACATTCTGTGCCAGATCAAGGGGCACGAACACACAAGTTCAGGAACCAGAATGAAATCCAGTGTTCCGGGTCAGATGTAGCGACACTACACAAGGCCTAAACCAGATTTTGTATCAGGTTTAAAATGCCAGCTTTCAGCTCGGTATGATTTATTAAAATTTAGTTCACTTTACTGAATTACACAAAACAACTGAAAAATAATTTCTTCAACTCGAAATATTGAGTACATGTGTTCTGCCAATGACAGAAACTATTAGGGGGTGACGAATGTTATTCTGCTGTTCAAGAAAGCTAATAGGAATATTCCTGTAAATTACAGGCCAGTGTTTTGTCTGTGTTGGTAGCAGAGAGAATACAGCGATATGTATTCTGGCAGAGCATTCACGTCATTGATGCTTGTCCTGCATTATTGGATGCTTCTTCAGACCGTAGACTGCACTGAGCCGGATGTTGAGCTCAGACTATGCTCAGTGGATCTGGTGGTGTGGCCTCCTCTGGAAGAGAATTATCATCCTCTCTAAGAACCGATTCACTAGGGCCTCCGTGCCCCTGTCGAAAAAAACTATTGGTGTATTTGCCCCTTATGTGCCATGCTCGGGGTTATCTCTGCAAGACAATTCTCAACTGAGAAAGGAAAAATGTGCCCATTGGTCTTTTAAAGATGTCACCAGTGCCAGGGATCAGGGAAAATCCAGGGGCATCGGACAATGGTGAGTATATTCAGTCATGGAGGGTTGGGGAATTGGGCTGGCATTGAATGAAACAGACACCATGGACTGGAGTGGGGAGTGATTGAGTTCAGTTCGATAAGGTCGCACCAGGAAAATACCTCGGCCTCATGCAGGCAATCCCTCTGTTACAGACAACAAAAATGTCACAGAGACAAATTATTCTTAGATTCAGCCCAATGATTGGAAGACTCTGCTGAGCTATTCTTAGTTTCAAAGCTGAAGAACAAATGCTCGTTCAAAACGTTCCCTCATCTGAATCCACACAAATAGTCCGTTCACCCATCATTTCTGGTAACCCCAGCTAATGTTGCAGGATGCTATCGAAGTATCTTCATATTAGCATTCGAAAACATGTGGATACATCCTTCCATAACAATATCTTTCCTTCTCTACCTCTCAATTTTTCCAAACATCCCCTATTTGTCGACACTTAAACATCTCGGTCCAGCCCCTCATGATATCATAAAACTCGTTAACGTCAATGCTTAGCCTCAACTCTTCAGGCAAATGCTTCCATCGTACTCAAGCTCTATCGGTACTTCAAACATTTCCTCTCCGCCACCGAAAACCAGCAGTATCTTTGTAAATATTCTTTGCACCCTCTCAAGTTTAACAACATAATTCCTACAGCAGAGAGACGAGAACTAAAGGCAGTATTAGAAAAGTGGTTGAACCAACGTCCAATTCCACCGCAACATGCCATCTGAATGCTTATAATCAAAACACTGACTAATAAAGGCAAGTGTATCAAATGCCTTCATCTCAAACCTGTCTACATGTGACGGCACCTCTATGGAACTGTGAGCCTGTACCACAACGCAGCATGGTAGCTCAGTGATTGGTATTGTTGCCTCACAGCACCACGGATCTGGATTTGATTCCACCTTTGGTTGATTGGTCGTGTGGAGTCTTTGCATTCTCCCCATGTCTGTGTGTGTTTCATCTGGATGATTCAGTTTCCTCCCGCAGACCAAAGACACGTAATGTCGGGTAGATTCGCCAAGAGAACTTGCCCATCGTGTCCAGAGAATTAAAGGATAGGTGGATTAGTCATGAGACATGCACAGTCACATGGATAGGTAGGAGTGTGTCTGGTGGTAGCTTCTTCAGTGGGTCGGTGTGGCTGAATAGCCTATTTCCACACTGTAGGGATTTTATCATTCTTGTGACGTTTTCTTTGCTTGGCAATACTCGACAGGACCTTCCTTTCAGTTTTACCCTGATTTATCTTCTTCAAATGCAATATGTCACATCTATCCAATGTAAACCCCGTCTGCCCTCCTCAGCCCTTCTCCAACATTGTACTCCGACATAACGTTCTTCACTGTCCACTGCCTCACAAATTCTGGAATTATCGGCAATCTTATTACTTGGACCCCGTGCATTCAAATCCAATTGATTAGTATAAGTGGCAAAAAGGCTTGGACACAGTCCTGTGCGTTGCAACAAGGTCACAGATCTCCAGCCCAATAGTCAAACCCTCAGCATCACGCACTGTCCACAACCTTCAAGGTCATTTTGCACCCAATTGGCTAGCTCTCCATTGATTCCAGATATTCTAACCTTGCTTACCAGTCTACCATGTGGAAGATTGTCGAACGTCTTGAATTCCATAAAGGCAACGTACACGGCCTTGTCTTCATGAATTGTCTTCATCACATCTTTAAAAAAATACATCAGGTTACTAAAACCTGATTGCCCATGTCCAAAGCCTTTTCAGTCCTTGTTTACCAAAGAAAAATATAAATCCATTCCCTCCGAAGTGCCTCGAGCAAATTAGCCACATTGACGTCACGCTAACCGTCCACAGTTTGTCAGTTATTCCTGACTGTCTTTTTAAATGATTAACCAACTTCCAGTCATTTGGCACTTCACCCATGGCAATTGATGAAATAAATGCATCAGCAAAGGGCTCAGCAATGACTTCCCTAACTTTCTAAAATGCTCTGGGATGGAAGGGATCATGTCCCAGGGATGAAACCACATTCGTTATTTGCATGATATCCAGCAATTATTTTAATATCGAAACCTTTCCAGATACCTTTGCCTATTTCTTCAAGTTCGCTCGCTCTTTTAGCCTTCTGCACAGTGAATACTGTGGGAAATTACTCCTTTGTTATCTCATACATCTCCTACACATACACAATTTTTCTGAGATTTACGGGACTCCATTCTATCCTTAGATATTCTTTTGCCATTCATGTCTTGAATGTCTTATTAACCTGATTTCCAAAGGAATCTCATGCCCCCATTTTTATCCAACCCAATTTCCCCCTTGACTATATTCCTAATGCTCTTATACTACTTTAGGTATTCACTCGTTCCCAGCTCTTTTGACCTCAGAATGCCGTATTCGTTTTCTTGACCAGAGCATCAATGTCGCTCGTCATCAAGCACTCGCATTGAGTGACCAGCATTGCCCAGTTTAAGAGTAGGAACACGTTTTCTGCGGATTCTCATAATCCAATTTTTGAGGACCTTCCATTTCCCAACTATTTCTTTACCTGTGAAAAGGTAAATGTCACAACGAATTAAGGGTTACGGGGAGAAGGCGGGTAAGTGGAGTTGAAATACCATCAGCCATGATTGAATGGCGGAGTGGACTCGATGGGCCGTATGGCCTGACTTCCAATCCTATGTCTTATGGTCTTATAGAGTCTCCCAATCAATCTTTCAAACGGCTTGCCAAATAATTTCAAAATTGGCCTTATTTCAAATTAGAACTTTAATGTTTACATCAGGTTTATCATTTTCCATAACTATTTCAAAACTAATAGTGGATATGTTACATACTTGAAAAGTTGAGTGGCATCCTCCTCTCCCTCTGTGAAAGACTCGAGAGGCTTTGTGGCCTCCTTCTGTCCCTCTGTAACAGACTTGAGAGGTTGAATGACCTCCTCCAGACCCGAGAGTTTAAATGACACGGCATTCGTGGATTATGAGAAGCCAGCAAACTGAATCTGATGGAGATCTCCACCTGCTCAGGTATAGAAGCACAAACCACACCTTGTACTCAAGGTTTCCTCTCCACATCACCTCGTACAGCTGTAGTAGTACATCCATATGTTTCGAATGATTACTTTTGTAAAATGAGACAATATTCCAACTTTCTACCTCTTCAAGTAGGAACTGGCTATCGTAGACTGAATGGCCTACTCGTCTCCGTCTGGAGTAGGCACATGAGGTGAGAATTGCTTCCCCCTGTTGGTGAGTAATAGTGTCGGTGTTCTGAATCAAGGTTATGAAAGAACTTGATCACAAGGCAATTACAATCATGAGTAACCTCACACAATGTCAATGGGGAGTACGTACAATGCCTTGAGTTAAGGTCTCTCGACATTTTCCCCGCAGACATTTTACGGAGTAGAGCTATTCTTTTATCCCTGTCTCCTTTTTTTAATAAACAGGGTGCGACTAACACAACTCTGCGGTGTTCTGGCACTATAACAATATGCAGGGAAGAAAGATTAAAATGATTGAAAGTTTTATGGTCCATCCTAAACAACCGTTTTAAATTCCATCCAGACTGAGTAAATGTTCCCTTTTATTGTGATATGGAAAGTGATATAAAAAAGGCGTCATTGAGTATGTTTGCTTGGTAATCGTGAATAAAATCGGTCTCCACGGATATGAATTTCTCCAGTGGAGGGTTTGCATATTTTAATGAAAAATGGGCTCCGTTCAATGCGTTATCACATAGTTTGAGCGGGAGAATCACTGACAGCAATAACAGGGATCAGCACTTTCAGAGGGAGGGGGAGGACTGATCAGAATTTGAGAACATGAGACAGGAATGTTCCGAAAATGGATCTGAATCTGAGAATGATAGACTGCAATGTTACACAATATTGGTGGTGTCCAGATAATATTTGTATACACCAGCAATGGCTGCATTACTGTTCTTTCACATAGTCTAACTTCTTACCACCATTACTATTCTTGTTGAAGCTCTAAATCCAGATATTCATTCCACATCCACGACTAACTCCGTCAGTGAACTTGTTCAATTACTGTCTCCTTCCTTGCTTATGTCAGTGCTACTCATGGGTCTCTATGTTAACTTATTCAGTTTCAAAGAATCCCTAAAGTGTGGAAACAGGTCCTTTGGGACAAGTCCTCATCGACCACTCTGAAGAGTTATCCTTCCAGGCCCATTGCAACTGTTCCATACAAGGCCATGACTAATTCACCTAACCTGCACATCCCTTTCTCTTCTCCACTTCTCAATCGAATAATTGCAAATTGGTTTTCGGATATGAATCCATACAATGTGGAAACAGGAAATTTGGAACAACAAGTCCACACCCAACCCGATTCCATAATCTGGTACCCTGCATTGACCCCGACTAATTCACCCAAACCACGCATACCTGAACATTGTGGACAATTTAGCAGGACCACTTCACATAACCAACACAACTTTGGATTGTGGGAGGACATCGACGCAGGCGCAGGAAACCCGGAGACATGGAGAGAATGTGCACAGAGAGATTGTTGGGCTCAAAGACGAAATCTGGTAGATGTTAGTACGTTTACATAGAACATAGAACATAGAAAAATACAGCGTAGTACAGGCCCTTCGGCCCTCGATGTTGCGCCGATCCAAGCCCACCTAATCTACACTAGCCCACTTTCCGCCATATGCCTATCCAATGCCCGTTTAAATGCCCATACAGAGGGAGAGTCCACCACTGTTACTGGCAAGGCATTCCATGAACTCACGACTAGCTCAGTAAAGACTCTACCCCTAACATCAGTCCTATACATACCACCCCTTAATTTAAAGCTATGCCCCCTCGTAATAGCTGACTCCATACGTGGAAAAAGGTTCTCATGGTCAACCCTATCTAAACCCCTAATCATCTTGTACACCTCTATTAATCATCTCTATACCTTCTTTTCTACAATGAAAACAGCCCCAAGTGCCTCAGCCTTTCCTCGTACGATCTTCCTACCATAGCAGGCAACATCCTGGTAAACCTCCTCTGCACCCGTTCCAGCGCATCCACATCCTTCCGATAGTATGGCGACCAAAACTGCACACAATTCTCCAGATGCGGCCGCACTAGAGTCATCCTTTTATTCCTGACATACCTTCAGAAAGCCTTTGGGTTTTCCCTAATCCTACCAACCAAGGACTTTTCATGTCCCCTCCACGCTGCTCTTAACTCTCTCTTTAGATCCTTCCTGGCTACCTCATAACTCTCAATCGCCCCAATTGAACCTTCACGCCTCATCTTTACATAGTCCGCCCTCTTCCCTTTTACAAGGGCTTCCAATTCGTTATTAAACCACGGCTCTCTCAAACGACTCTTTCCTCCCTGCCTGACAGCTACATACTTATCAAGGATACTCAATAGTTGTTCCTTGAACAAGCTCCACATATCGATTGCACCCTTCCCTTGAAGCCTACTTTTCCAAGCCACGCATCCTAAATCCTGCCTCACTGCATCATAATTTCTCTGCCTCCAGCTATAAATCCTGCCCTGTAGTGCAAACTTATACATCTCTATCACTAGAGTAAAACTCACCGAATTGTGGTCACTCTCCCCAAAGTGCTCACCTACCTCCAATTCTAACACCTGGCCTGGTTCGTTACCCAGAATCAAATCCAGTATGGCCTCACCTCTTGTTGGTCTGTCGACATCTTGTGTCAGGAAACCCTCCTGCACACATTGGACAAACACCGACCCATCTAACGTACTCGAGCTATAGCTTTCCCAGTCAATATCTGGAAAGTTAAATTCGGGTGTTGAACCTGAATGTTCTTAGCAGTGCTTTGGGTACTAATGGCTCTTTCAGTCACTGAGAGTTTTCTGGCTGAGTAAGATGTGATTTTGGGAGATTTACAAAAGGTTAGCAAGGCAAAGGTGTTGGAATTTCTACACAAACTGGAGTTGGGTTTGTGTTTATCTGTGAGAATAGAAGAGGTAATTGCATCGATAGCTCAGTATTACAATTTGGTGGAAAAGCCATCAGCATCCTTGCATGGTAGGAATTCAACTTCCAATGAGGCATCTTGGAAATGAATAAAATTGAAACAGTTTGTATTATGATTAAAAGTGCTGTGAAAAGAAAAGGAGCGAAAGGGGAATGGCAGAGGAAGAGAGAAGAAAAGCAAAAGAGAGAGTGTTAACTTCAAAAGTTATTAATTACAGATGAATTTCGACTTAGAAGAAGAAAGATTAAGTTACATGGTAGGCTGAATGAGGGGGATGGAGAAGATGAACAACACTATGGTAACCGTAAGCCTGTTGGGGAACTGTTTAAATATGTACAGACATTTTTAAATCTATAAAGAAGAATGTAGAAGCCTTCTTAGTTTCATTGTAAAAGTGGCTAAACAAATACAGTTGCCAGTGACCGTGTGGAGTTTGTTGATCCAAACACAGCTGGTATGAAGACGAATGAGGTTTTTGCATCAGTACCAGAGGAGGTATTAGGGCAGTATGAGGTCAAGACATCTGAAATGCATACGAGATTGCGAACGAAGACTACAGACTGCGATTCAGGAATCTAAGAAGGCACCTGGTTCAAAGTACATTGAGTTTGGCGGGATCAAACAAAGTAATTTTGATAGGTCGATAAGTGCATTAAAGAGAGAGTAAACCGATGGCGCAGTTAGAAAGATTCCTATTATGGAGGAGGTCAAGAAGTCGCTTCCTGAGGCCATGACAATTCATGTGGAAACGCAGATGGCAAGATTAGAAGCTGAAACTTCTGATGATTATTAGGTGGTCCATAAATTAAGGTTTGGCTTCCACGAAATTGGGAAGATAAGAAACACTCAGTTGGCAAGATAATATATATAACTTCCCACTGGGCAAAAAGGAAACCCTGAAAGGGGGAAGGGAAGTTTTAAAAAAACTCAACTATTATCACTTCAGTGAAGTACGTCAGATGACATTACAGCATTTGCGAGTTAGAAAAAGCATAGCGAAGCTGGACGTTGGAAAAACAGGATTACCCAGTGATTTGTCTTGAAGTGGTGAAGGAAAGCACAGTGGAGACTGAAAGCCTGCACCAGAATTTGCAACCAGGATGGTGATTGGTTGAGACGAATGTGTGAAATCTTCCAAAACCATATACCTGTGAGAGGAAGGTTTACTGGCATAGGCAGTGAGTACCAGGGGGCTGCGTGAAAGATATGTTCTTCCTACAAAAACTTACCTTGTGCATAGGTGGAACGCAGGCTGAGGAGGAGTAAACCCGGGATGGCTGAGTTAGTAAGGTAATATATTTGGGCGTTTGCTTTCCCCGAAAGAAAGTGTCCCATATTCGTCCCACTCCCTCAAGCAAAATTAAAAGGTTCTGTGGGCATGTTCAATAAGGTTACTAGTATCTTTTTTCCCAGTCTATTTGGGAATTCAGTACAATGGGAATGGATGCTAAGGCATTTGCATGCCCCTGCTGTAAAAGGTGGGAGTTAAGGGTCACCACTCTTGCGCCATTGACTTCATCTGCAGGAATTGCAGCAAACTTCAACTCAGAAACCGCGTGTGGGGAACTGGAGCTGGAGGTGGACGGAATTAGGATCATTGGGGAGGCTGAGGGGATAACTGAGACGAATTACAAGGAGCTCGTCACATATCAGGTACAGGGAGAAGATAGATTGGTTCCAGTTACGGGGTGGAAACGAAACTGGCAGATAGGGCAGGGATTCACTGCGTCCGTTCCCGTGAAGAATAAGCATACAGTTTTGGAAACTGTTGGAGGGGACGAATTACCAGAAATACGCAATGGAGACAGCGCCTTTGGCAGAAAGTCTGATCGTTTTGTTCAGAAGGGAATGAGAGAGAGGAGGAGAGCTTTAGCCATTGAGGACCGCATAGTTAGGAGGGCAGATAGAAGATTCTCTGGTTATGAAGAGAATGGTTCTTCCTGTGTTGCGTCGCAGGTGTCAGGGTTTATTTTTGTGATCCTTAAGTGGAGACAGCGCAGCTACATGTCGTGCTCCACGTATGCAACATCGTCACAGGCACGAAAAGGGAGAGGTTTTCAGACAAATATTCAGGGTGCTAGGATCGAAGCTTATAGCAAAATCAAACAGAGTTACGGTCTCTGCTTTGGTACCCTTGCCACGTACTAGGGACGCCAGGAAAAGGTAACGAGAGTTCCCTCAGTTCCTCTGCCTATCCAGATTGACATGGGAACCCCACAGAGCCGTGTAGACCATCGGGCATCCTGCTACACTGTGCAAACAAGGATAGACTGGAAGATCCGGCACAGTGGTTAGCACTGCTGCCTCACAGCGCCAGGGACTTGGGTTCAATTCCCACCTCAGGCGACTGACTGTGTGGAGTTTGCACGTTCTCCCCGTTTCTGCGTGGGTTTCCTCCGGGTGCTCCGGTTTCCTCCCACAGTCCAAAGATGTGCGGGTCAGGTGAATTGGCCATGCTAAATTGCTCATAGTGTTAGGTAAGGGGTATATGTAGGGGTATGGGTGGGTTGCGCTTCGGCGGGTCGGTGTGGACTTGTTGGGCCGAAGGGCCTGTTTCCACACTGTAAGTAATCTAATCCCTGCTGAGCAACACATCCACCAGAAATATCATTCATCACCAAATGTTAACATCGATGACGACATGTTGTAAGAAGATGGGCATGCCTCCCACTCCTGCCTCGAAATTTCCGGATGATAGAAGCTGAATGAAATTGTCATCCTATCAGCCAATGGCATTACCGTCATTCCCATGGTATGAAGCTATAGGTCGTCTTGAAGAAGTTTACTCTAACTGTTTGTTCAATCAGGGAGAGAGAGAGACTTAAGCACGTGGCTGAAGGGATGCTGATGAAGGGAGGGATTCAGATACCTGGATAATTATGGCTCATTCTGGGATAGATCGGACCTCTACAAACAGAATTGTCTACACCTTAACCAGATGAATACCAATATCCTCGGGGTGGGATGGGGGTGGGGGAGTGTAATTTGCTAATGCTCTTCTGGAGGATTTAGACTAATTCAGAAGTGTTATGTGAACCTGAATTGTAGCTCCTGTGTAGAGGAGGTTGAGGATAATGAGCTCATAAATGATGTTTCAAGGTCGCAGGAGCGCTCCAGCAGGCAGGACGATGGCTTGAAGTCTGTGTCTATTTCAACAGCAGGAACATCCGGAATAAGGTGCGTGAACGTCCAGCATGGGTTGGATTCATGGACTTTGATGCAGTGGCCATTTCGGGTACATGGATAATGTGGGGACAGAAATGGTTTTAACAGATTCTTAGTTTAAATGTTTCAGTAAGAACAGGAAGGTTGGTCAAACGAGGGGAAGGTGTGGCATTGTAAGTCAAGGACAGTATTATGGTGGCAGAAACGACTTTTGATGAGGAGTCGTCTACTCAGTTAGCATGGGCTGAGGTTAGAAAAAGGAAAGCAGAGATCACCCTGTTGGGACTATTTCCTAGGCCTTCGAGCAGTTGCATACATTCAGAGGAAAGTTTTGGAAATATTATTCAGGATCGGATTGAAAGTAACAGGGTAGGTGTTATGGTGGCTTTAACTTTTTAAATATTGACTCGGTACGATGTAGTTCAAGTACTTTAGTTGGATCAGTTTTTCTCCAACGGATGCAGAATGGTTTCCTGACACAACATGTATGAATGCCAACAAGAGGGAAAGCCGATTTGGATTTAGTGCCAGGTAATGCACCAGGCCAGGTGGTTAAACTTGGAAGTAGGTGAGCACTTTGGTGATAGTGACAGCAATTCTATTATGTTCCCCTTAGCGATGGACTGGGATATGTGTATACCGCAGAGCAATAGTTAGAGCTGGGGGAAAGACAATCATGATATGATAAGGCAATAGTTAGAATGCATAGAATGGGAAAGGGAACTGTGAGAGATTGGCACAATTGAAATTTGGAGCTTGTTCAAGGAAATATTACTGCATGCCATTGATAAATGTACACCTGTCAAGCAGGACGGAAGGGGTCATGGGAGGCGAATCTGGTTTACTAAAGAAGTTGAATCTCTTGTCAAGAGGATGAAGGAGGCTTATGTAAAGATGGGACGTTAAGGTTCAGTTAGTTCACTTGAGAGTTGCGAGTTGGCCAGGAAGTTCCCAAAGAGACAGCTAAGAAGGAGGAGATAAGACAAGGTACTTTGACAGCTAGGATCAAGGAAAACCCTAAGTCTTTCTATAAGTATGTCAGGAATAAAGAATGTCTACAGTAAGAATAGCGTCAGTAAAGGACAGTCGGGCGAAGTTGTGCGTGGAGTACGAGCAGATCGGAAAGGCATTTTTTTTACGTTAGTATACATATTGGAAAAACGAAACGTTGTGGAGAACAATGCTACGATTTAGGTTATTTGAATAGACGAGATTGAGGCCCATAAGGAGGTCGCCATTTAGATTGATAAGGTTGTTCAGAAGGCTCAATGCGTTAGCGAATACGCTTTGGAGCCATGAAGTCATGTTAGAGATGTACAAATCTCTGGTATGGCCGGACTTAGAGAATTGCGTACAGTTCTGGTTGCTATATTATCAGAATGATGTGGAAGCATTCGAAAATATGCAAAGAAGATTTATCAGTATATTTACTGGTATGGCGGAAGATTTTATGAGGACTTTAGGTTGTTTTCGTTTGAGAGAAGAAAGAAGACAGGTGACTTAATTCAGACGTACAATATGATCAGAGGAGTGGATGGGGGACAATGATAGCAGTTATCCTCGAATGTTGATAGCAGTTATCCTCGAATGGAGGGGACACAGATTTAAATTGCTACAGAACCCATAGTAGCAATAGAGAGATTGAATAACTCATCGGCTGGCATACTTTGGAAAAAATCAGATGTCGCAGATGTTGCTATGGGTGACTTCAACTTTCCCAATATTGAATGGAACCGCTTCAGTGCAGATGGTTTGGATGGAGCCTTTTTTGTCAAGTGTGTTCAGGAGAAGTTCCTTACTCAGTATGTTGAAAGGCCGTGAGGGGAGAGGCCATTTTGTATATGCTGCGCGAGATCTGACACCAGAACAGGTGTCAGATCTCGCGGTGGGAAAACACTTCGGAAACAATGATCACAACTGCCACACAATTGCCTGAACCGTGGAGAGGAAAATCAGCAGTTAACAAGAGAAGATATTTAATTGGGGAAATGGAAATTATGACGCTGTCAGACAGATTGGGAACAATTGTTCTACAGAAAACATACCAGAAATGTGGGGATTGTTTAAAGAGCAGTTGTTGCGAGTGATGCAGAAACTTGTTCCTCTGAGACAGGCAAGAAGGGGTAAGACTAAGGAGCCTTAGATGACGAGAACTGAGGAGGTTCTCGTCAAAACGAAGAAGGCAGCTAACGTTAGGTGGACTAAACATTGATCTAGCCGCTTTTGAGAATAACAGGCTTGCCAGAAAGGAGCAAAGAAATGAATTGTTGCGAGATAAGAAGGGAAACGAAAAAGGCTTGGCATGCAGGATTAAGGAGAACCCAAAGGCATTTTACTCAGACGTGAGGAAAAAGAGAGTGATCAACGTGTAGGTAGAGCCAAACAGGGATAGCGTCGCGAAATTGTGCGTGGAGTCTGAGCAGATGGGAAAGGTCTCAATGAGTTATTTTGCTTCGGTTTTCACGAAGGAAAGGGACATTGTTGTAAATAGAATTCTGAGGAACTGGGAAACAGGCTTGAACAGATCAACATTGACCAAGTTGATGCGTGGGAGATTTCGGCAGACTTTAAGATTGTTATGTCCGCACAGCCAGACCAGGTTTACACTAGGTTGCTCCGGGAAGCGAAAAAGAAGGTTGTTCAACTGCAAGCGAATGTATTTGCTTCCTCACTCTCCATTGAGTTGTATCGAAGGTTTAGAGGGAGGCGAATGTTGTTTTTTCTTTTCAAGAAGTGGAATAGGAAAATCCCTGGTAATTATATACTTGTCTGTCTTACATCTGTGGTCAATAAGGTTTTCGAAAGCATTCTGATGGATAGGATTAATGACTATTTGAAAAAGCATAGCATGATTGAAGGCAGTCAGCATGGCTCACAAAACTGTTTGATTTCTTTGAGGAGGTGACAAGACAGGTCGATCAAGGCCGAGCAGTGGATATGGTATATATGGACTTCAAAATTGCATTTGTTAAGGTTCCCCAAGGTAGGTTATTTCACAAAGTCAGGAGGTATGGGATACAGGGGGACGTTCCTGTCTCGATTTAGAATTGCTTGTCTGACAGAAGGCAGGGAGTGGTGGTCGATGGAAAGTATTCTACATGGAGGTCAGTGGTGTGTGATGTCCCATAGGGACTTCAGTCTCTGCTCTTTGTAGTTTTTTTTTATATAAATGAATTGGATGAGGAGGGTGAGGGTGTTTAGTAAATTTGCTAATGGCAAAACGGTTGGGGGTGCTCTTGATAGCTTCGAGGGCTTCTGCACGCTGCAGCACGACATAGACATGATGCAGAGCTGGGCTGGCACATAGCAGATAGAGTTCAACCTGGATAAATGCGAAGTGATGCATTTTAGCAAGTCGAACTTGTATGCTGAATATAGGATTAAAGACAGGATGCTTGACGGTGTGGAGGAAAAGAGATGTTTGAGTGCATAGATTCCTCAAAGTTGCCAATAAGTAGAGAGGTTGTTAAGAAAGCATATGGTGTTTTGGCTTTCATTAACAGGGGGATCGAGTTTAAGAGCCGCAGGGTTTTGCTGCAGATCTATAAGCCACTGGTTCAAACCATATTTGGAATATTTTGTCCAGTTCTGGTCGCCCTATTATAGGAAAAATGCGGTGGTTTTACAAGGAGGCTGTCTGGATGGGAGGGCTTGTCTTATGAAGAGAGGTTGACCAATAGACAATAGACCACAGACAATAGGTGCAGGAGTAGGCCATTCTGCCCTTCGAACCTGCACCACCATTCAATACGATCATGGCTGATCATCCTTAATCAGTATCCTTTTCCTGCCTTATCTCCATAACCCTTGATTCCACTATCCTTGAGAGCTCTATCTCACGCTTTATTTAATGAATCCAGAGACTGGGCCTCCACTGCCCTCTGGGGCAAAGCATCCCACACAGCCACCACTCTCTGGGTGAAGATGTTTCTCTTCATCTCTGTCCTAAATGGTCTACCTCGTATTTTTAAGCTGTGTCCTCTGTTTCAGCACTCACCCATCAGCGGAAACAGGTTTCCTGCCTCCAGAGTGTCCAATTCTTTAATAATCTTAGATGTCTCAATCAGATCCCCTCTCAGTTTTCTAAACTCAATTGTATACAAGCCCAGTCACTCCAGACTTTCAGCGTAAGTTAGTCCCACAATTCCAGAAATTGACTTCGTCAACCTATGCTGCTTTCCCTCAATAGCCACAATGTCGTTCCTCAAATTTGGTGATCAGAATTGCACACGGTGCTCGAGGTGTCGTCTCACCAGGGCCTTGTACAGCTTCAGAAGAACCTATTCGCTTCTATACTCAATCCCTGTTGTTATGAAGGACAGCATGCTTTTAGCCTTCTTCAGTAACTGCTGTACCTGCATGCTTACCTTCATTGACTGGTGTACAAAAACATCAGATCTCTTTGTACTGCCCCTTTACCTAAATTGATTCCATTTAGGTAGTAGTCTGCCTTCCTGTTCTTGCCACCAAAGTGGATAACCATATATTTATCCACATTAAACTGCCTATGCCATGCATCTGACCACTCAGCTAACCTATCCAGGTCACCCTGTAATCTCCTAACATTCTTCTCACATTTCACCCCGCCACTCAGCTTAGTATCATCAGCAAATGTGCTAGTGTCATTACTAATATCATCTTCTATATCATTAACCAAGCTCGGCCTTTTCTCTCTGGAAAGAAGGAATAAGAGAGGTGATCTGTTCGTGTTACACAAGATAATGAGAGACATGGATAGAATCAATAGCCAGAGACTTTTCCCCCGGGCAGGATTAACTGGCACAAGGGGTAATAGTTTTATGATATTAGGAGGAAGGCAGACAGGAGACATCAGACCTCGGTTCTTTCCGAAGAGAGTTGTGGATGCATGGAATGCGTTGCCAGCAGTGATGGTGGAAGCAAAATCATTAGGGACATTTCAGCAACTGCTGGCATGCACATGGACAGCAGTGAATTGAGAGGTGCGTAGGTTAGGTTATTTTATTTTAGATTTGGAATAACCCTTGGTACAGTATATTGGGCCGAAGGCCCTGTTCTGTGCTGTATTTTTCTATATTCTATGTTTTGTTAATGCTATCTCTCATGGTCCGTTCCATCACTTTATCCACAACTGAAGTAATTCTCACGTGTTTGTAATTGCCAACGTTGTCTGTACTCCCCTTCTTGTAAAAGGGAACAACATTTGCTATCCTCCAGTCTTCTGGCGCTATTCCTGTAGACAAATATGATTGAAAGATCAAAGACAAAGGTTCTGCAATTTCCTCCCTATCTCCCCAGATAATCCCATGATAAATCGTATGCGGCCGAGGGGACTTTTTAACTTTCCAGAATTGATAACACCTCCTCGTTATGAGCCTAAATCCGGTCTGGTCTAATAGCCTGTATCTCATTGCTCTCCTCGACAACATTTTCCAAGATGAATACAGGCCAAATATATTCATTTTGCGACTCACCTCTCTGCTCGGACTCCATGCATAACTTCCACTACTGTCCTTGAATGGCCCTAATATTACTCTCTTCATTCTTTTATTCCTGATATACTGACTTAAAGTTTCAGGGTAGTCCTTGATCCTCCATGCCAAATTCATTTAATGCACCCTCCTGCCTATTCTAAGATCTCCTTCTAGCTCCTTCCTGGCTAAATTGTCACCCTCCAGCGCCATAACTGAGACTCATGTCTCATTTTCACATACGCTTCCTTCTTCTTCTTGACAAGAGATTCAACTTCTTTAGTAAACCACGGCTCCTCCGCCCGTCGACTTGCTTCCCGCCTGACGCATGAATACTTATGAAGGACACGCAGTAGTTGTTCAAAAATGGCCATCCCCTGCAGTTTCCCACCCTGCATCTTTCCGAGTGGCATCATAATTTCCTTTCTCCCAGCCTTTCCAAAGTGAACATAAGTGAATAATGGTGACTATCATTAAAGTGCTCACCTATGTCCAAATCTAATATCTGGCCTGTTACATTCCCCAATTCCAAATCCAGTGTGACCTCGCTCTTGTTGACAAACTTGCATGTTGTGTCAGGAAACCATTCTGCACACATTGGTGAAAAAAAACTGACCCATCCAAAATAATCGAAGTTTAGAGTTTCTAGTCAATATTCGGAAATTTAAAGCATTCATGGCAACTGCCCTGTTATTTTCGATCCTATCCAGAATCATCTTTACAACCCTTTCCTGTCCGCCTCTGCAACGTTTCAGAAGCCGTCAGAAAACTTCCAATTCCTTCCTGTTTCAAACACCAGTCTATCTTCCCTCACTAAGCATGTCTTCATCAAACATACTTTCTGCCACCATAATCCTATCCTTGACTAATAATGCCACATCTTCCTCTCTTTTACGACATTGAAGGTTCTTATATAAAGATCCAAACCCGGAACCTGCAAAAACCATTCCTGTCCCAGTTCTATCCAAGTACCCGAAATGGCCACAGCATCGAAGTCCCAGATAGTAACCTATGCTGCAAGGTCACCTACCTTATTACGGATGTTGCTGCCATTGAAGTAGACATTCTTCTCCTTCCCTTCCTGTCTGGCAACACAATCTTGCAAACTTGAAACATTATTTATGACCTCACTGTTCACAAGCACAGGCGACTGACTGTGTGGAGTTTGCACATTCTCCCCGTGTCTGCGTGGGTTTCCTCTGGGTGCTCTGGTTACCTCCCACAGTCCAAAGATGCGCGGGTCAGATGAATTGGCTATGCTAAATTGCCCGTAGTGTTAGGTAAGGGGTAAATGTAGGGGTATGGGTGGGTTGCACTTCGGCGGGTCGGTGTGGACTTGTTGGGCCGAAGCGCCTGTTTCCACACTGTAAGTAATCTAATCTAATCTAATCTAATCTAATCTAATGTAGCTCCTATTCTGGTTCCATACGCCTGCTGAATTACTTTGAACCCTCCTGAAGAAAATTATCATATTCACTCACTGCGCTATGACATTAGTAACCCTCTTGTTCCGAAGTAGAAAATCCGAATTATGGAGGTATGATCTACTCAAGAATTAGCCTCAGCTATCCAGTTGTCTGAATCCCTCCTTCTTGCACTATCCCTGCAGCCACATGTTCACTTGTTCACTATCCCTATTCCTTGCCTTGCTAGCCTTTTCCCTGCCCAGGAGCAGCGGAAGACAGAGGTCGAGGTGAAGTTGTCGATAAAGAGTTTGCTGGGAAGGAAGGAGAATAGTATACATGCTTACCTTTAAAGCCCGTGGCCTTTCTCCTGTCCGGGAACATTGTGAGACAGAGCGGAGGTGACTTTGGAGACAAGGAGGTTGCGGGGATTGTGAGGACAGAGTATAAATTTGGTCAGTGGCCGTACCCGAGATACTACACGTATAGTGGCACCCTCCCGTCCACCCTCCTCTAACCAGACGAGAAAAACTGTGTAAGGTATGGCAAATGTTTGAGTGCATTGTTTGCTTTTAGTTAGTTGACAAAAAAACCCTAAGGTTTAAAATAGCGGGGGAACTCAGACCCGTGGCATGTGCCTCTTGCCTGATGTGGGAGCTCAGGAAATTGGCTGATGCCCCGAGTCTTAATCTTGCAAAACGTGTGTCCAGCTGCAGCTCTTGTTCGACGGCATGACGGCTCTGTGCTGCGGATGCACTCACCGTGGAGCACGTGGTGGCCATGGATAGCACATGGATAGCATTGAGTAGATCACTCTGCAAGTTAGGGACATTGCTAAGACGACAGTGCATGGGTGATCAAACGGCAGAGAAAGAGTAGGGAGTCATCTACTTTCGAAACAGATATGCCGTTTTGGGTACAGTTATTGGAGATGGCCCATCTGGGGAGGGCAACATTTGCCAGCATCATGGCATTGCGACGTGCACTGCAGTTCAGAAGGGCGACAAAAAGTCTCAGTGCCGTAGTCATAGGGGATTCTACTGTAAGTGGAGTAGATAGGTGCTTTTATGCTTGAAGACCAGACTCCAGGATGGTATGAAGCTTCCAAGGTGCTCGGGTCAGGGACTTTACTGACCGAATGCAGAGCATACTGAAAGTGTAGGATGAACGGTCAGCTGTCGTGGTGCATATTGGCACCAATCATATAAGTTTTAAAAAATGAGATGAGATCCTGAAAGCTGAATATACAGAGCTGGGAGATAAGTTCAACAGGAGAAAATCAACGGTAGTTATCTTAGGATCACTACGAGTGCCTCGTGCTGGGTGGGTAGAAATGAAAGAATATGCAGGATGAACACGTGGCTAGATGGAAAGTGTAAGAGGGTGGGGTTCATAATTGTGTGTCATTGTGACTGGTTCTCGGTAAGGTGGTACTTTTACAAATTCGATAGACGACACCTGAACCAGACTGGAACTAATGTCCTTGAGCGGTGGGGGAGTAGGGTTTTTGTGGCTGCTGTTGGGGAGATTTTAAACTAATGCGGCAGCGGTCTGGGAACCAGAAATGAAGAATACTGGATAGTGATGTGGAAACTGGAGACTGTAAGGATCACGAAGTTAGCATTACCGATGGAGTGATTCGGAAGAGAGCAGGTGAATGCAAAAGAACTGGCGGCCTGAAGTTCATATACAATAATGCAATGAGTATAGGGGTACGTCAGATGAACATATTGCTTGGATTGTTGCCTGGGAATAAGACGTTATTGCGATCACAGAGATTTGGTTGAAGGAAGAGCATGATTGACAAAAACTGTTCCAGCATGTGGATGCTTCAGACGGGACAGGAAAGAAAATAAAAAGTCGGGGGGAGGAGTTGCATTGCTGGATATGGATGATATCATGTCTGTGCGAAAGGAGAATAAAACGGAGTGCTTGAGCAATCAGGCGTTATGGGTGGAGGTGAGAAATAAGAAGGGTGCAGTTACATTGGTGGGGCTGCATTGCAGGCCTACGAACAGTGAGAGTGAGGTAAAAGAACAGAGAGGAAAACAGATTATGGAAAGATGTAGACTCAACACGGCGGTGGTGATGTCAGACATTATTTCCACCAACATTGACTACGATACACTTAGTGTGAAGAAATCTAGTTGAGGCAGAATTTGTAAGAAGCGTCCAGGCAAGTTATCTAGAGAAGTATGTCAATAGTCCGAACAGGAAAGAGGCCACATTGGACCTGATGTTGGGGAATGAGTCTGGTCAGGTGGTAGAAGTTACGTGATAGTGTTAAAGATTTCGCTGTAGAGGAATGTCTGAAGTGTGGACAATACAATTTTCTGATTCAGTATGTAGATATACCTACTAGAGAAGATGGAAAACTTGACCCATTCTTGGGAAAAAGGTAGCACAGGTGACTGAGGTGTCATTGGGGGAGCACTTTGGGGCCAGCGACCATAATTCTATTCCTTTAAAAATAGTGATGGAAAAGGTTAGACCAGATCTAAAAGTTGAATTTCTAAATTGGAGAAAAGCCAATTTTGACGGTATTAGGCAAGAACTTTCCAAAGCTGATTGGAAGTAGGTGGTCGCAGGTAAAGGGACGGCTGGAAATGGGAAGCCTTCAGAAATGAGACAACAAGAATCCAGAGAAAGTACATTCCTGTCAGGGTGAAAGCGAAGGCTGGTAGTTAGAGGGAATGCTGGATGACTAAAGAAATTGAGGGATGGTTAAGAAAAAGAAGGAAGCAAATATCAAGTATAGACAGGATAGATCGAGTGAATCCTAAGAAGAGAATAAAGAAGGTAGGACTATACTTAGAAGGGAAATTAGGAGGACAAAACGGGGACATGAGATCGCTTTGGCAAATAGAATTAATGAAAATCCAAAGGGTTTTTACCAATATATTAAGGACAGAAGGGTAACTAGGGAGAAAATAGGGCCCCTCAAAGACCAGCAAGGCGGCCTTGGGGTGGAGCCACAGAAAACGGGGGACATACTAAATGAATATTTTGCATCAGTATTTACTGTGGAAAATGATACGGAAGATATAGACTGTTGGGAAATAGACGGTGACATCTTGCAAAATGTCCAGATTACAGAGGAGGAAGTGCCGGATGTCTTGAAATGGTGAAAGGTAGATAAATCCCCATCTCAGGTGTACCGAGAGCTCTGTGGGAGGCTAGAGAAGTGATGGCTGGGCCTCTTGCTGAGATATTTGTATTATCGATAGTCACAGGTGAGGTACCGGAAGATTGGATGTTGGCAAAGGAGGTGCCACTGTTTAAGAAGAGCGGTAAAGACAAGCCCGGGAACTGTACACCAGTGAGCCTCACCTAGGTGATGGAAAAGTTGTTGGAGGGTATCCTGACGTACAGGGTGTACATTTGTTTGGAAAGGCAAGGACTGATTCGAGATAGTGAACGTGGCTTTGTGCGTGGGAAATCATGTCTCACAAACTTGATTGAGTCTTTTGAAGAACTAACAGAGAAGATTGATGAGGGCAGTGCAGTAGATGTGACCTATATGGACTTCAGTAAGGCGTTACACAAAGTTTTCCATGGGAGGCTGGTTAGCAAGGTTAGAACTCATGGAATACAGGGTTAACTAGCCATTTGCATACAGAACTGCCTCAAAGGTCGAAGAGGATGGGTGTGGTGGAGGGTTGTGTTTCAGACTTGATGCCTGTGACCAGAAGTGTGACACAAGGATTGGTGCTGGGCCCTCTACGTTTTGTCATTTACATAAATGATTTGGCTGCGAGTACATAAGGTACAGTTAGCAAGTTTGCAGATGACACCAAAATTGGAGGTGTAGTGGATAGCTGAGAGGGTTACCTCAACTTATAACAGGATCTGGAATAGATGGGCCAATGGGCTGAGAAGTGACAAATTGATTTTATTTCAGATAAATGAGAGGTGCTGCATTTCGGGAAAGCAAATATTTGCAGGACTTATACACTTAAAGGTGATGTCCTAGGGAGTGTTAATGAACAGATATATCTTTGAGTGCAGGTTCATACCTCCTTGAAAGTGGAGTCGCAGCTAGATAGAATACTGAAGAAGGCGTTTGGTATGCTTACTTTATTGGTCAGAGTATTGAGTACAGGCATTGGTTGGTCATTTTCCGGCTGGACAGGACATTGGTTATGCCTGTGTTAGAATATTGCGTGAAGTTCTGGCCTCCTTCCTATCGGAAAGGTGCTGTGAAACTTGAAAAGGCTCATAAAATATTTACAAGGATTTTGCCAGGTTTGGGGGATCTGAGGTACAGGGAGAGGTACAGGAAGAGGTTGAACAGCCTGGGGATGTTTTCCTTGGACCGTCGGAGGCTGAGGGGTGACATTATAGAGGATAACAATATTATGAGGGGCATGGATAGGAGCAATAGACAAAGTCTTTTCCCCTGGGCTGGGAAGTCCAGAACTAGAGGGCATAGGCTTAGGTTGAGAGGGGAAAGATATAATAGAGACCAAGGGGCAACGTTTTCACGCAGAGATTGGTACGTGTATGGAATGAGCTGGCAGAGTAAGTGGTTGAATCTGGTACAGTTGCAACATTTGAGAGGGATTTGAATGGGCGTATGAATAAGAAAAGTTTGGAGGGATATGTGCCTGGTGCTGGCAGGTGGGACTAAATTGTGTTGGGATATCTGATCGGCATGGAAGGGTTGGACTGTAGGATTTGTTTCCATGCTCTACATCTCTATGACTTAATTACTCTGAGTTGTTGTGCGGTATTTCTTCAGAATGAGTGACCACAATTCTGTAAGTTTACGATTCCTCTTCGACAAAGATGAATGTGGTTCTAAGAGACGAATACTAAACTGGGGAAAAGCCAATATCAAAATTAGGCAGGAGCTGAGAAAAGTACATTGGATACAGCTATTTAAAGGAAAGTCCACAGTTGGTATGTGGGACTCTTTCAAAGATTGTTTGAAGATAGTGCAGGATAGGCACGTCCTTTTGAATTCAAGCGACAGGAGTGGCAAGATTCGTGAACCGTGGATAATAGGAAAAATCGTACTACGAGCCAAGAGAAAAAGGGAAGCCTACATATGGTCCAGGCAGCTAAGAGTAGAAGGGGCCATGGAGGAATATCAGGAGAGTAGGAACAAACTAAAATGGCGAAGCAAGCAGTCTAAAAGGCATCATGAAATAACATTAGAGAGCAGAATTATGGAGAATCACATGGCCTTTTATTCTTGTATTAAAAAGCAAGAAGGTAACGAGAGAAAGTGTTCGTCTACTAAAGGATAAGGAAGGAATGTTTTGTGTTGAACCTGAGAAAATGGGAGAAATTCTCAATGATTACTTTTCATCAGTGATCACTGAGGAATGGAAGGTGATAAATGCTGAGAATAGAGATGGATTTTTTTTCCATTGGATCACGTTGACGTAAAGGCAGACGATGTGCTGTTGTTTACGAATGAATATTAAGGAGGACAAATTCCCAGAGCCAGATGGGATCTATCCCTGATTGCTGAGGGAGGCGATAGAGGAAAAGACTGGGGCGCTGATAGATATCTTTGTAGCATCCTTATACACAGGTGGAGTTTCGGAGGACTGGAGGTTTGCTCATGTTTCACCCGTACAAGAGGAGTAGAAGGGATATTCCATGCAACTACAGACTGGTGAGCCTGACGTCAGTGGTGGGAAATGAATGGGTTTATCAGTGATAAACAATATTTTTTTTTGTACGGAGTTGATTGTGCCTTGCCAACTTAATAGAGTTCGTTGAGGAAGATACCAAGTTGATAGATGAAGGAAGGACTGCAGGTGTCATATACATGGACTTTAGTAAGGCGTTTCATAAGGTTCGCCATGGTAAAAAAATGGAGAATGTGACGTCACATGATTTCCAGGTGGATAATGGTCTGATTGAGCAATAGGACGGAGAGAGTAGAATTTGATGGGAGATTCTCGAAACGGAGAAAGGTGACCAGTGGTGTTCCACAGGGATCAGTAGTGCAGCCACTGTTCTTTGTGATATAGAAATAGGCATTGTTGATCTGATCAGTAGTTTGCAGATGAGTAGGAGAAAGCATACGGGGCTGTCAATAATACAGGAGAATGTAGATAAACTGGAGAATTGGACGGAGAAGTGGCAGATGGAGTTTTATCCAGGTAAATGTGAGTTATTACATTTTGTATGTCTAATTCGCGAGCGAACTATACTGAAAATGGAAGAGACTTGGGACAAGTTGATCAGCAAAGAATTCTGGGAATTAAGGTCCATTGTACCCTGAAGGTGGCGGCACTGGTGAATAGAGTCGTCAAGAAGCCATATACTAGGCTTGCCTACATCAGACATGGTATTGAGTATAAGAACGACATATGTTAAAATTGTACAAGACATTGTTCAGCCGCATATAGAATACTGTGTACAGTTCTGATTGCCACATTTTCAAAAGAATTTGAGTGTTTTATAGAGCGTGCAGAAAATATTTCTGCTGATGTTGTCTGGTATGGCAAGTGCCAGCTATGAAGACAGGTTGAGAAGGTTCGGATTGTTTTCTTTAGAAAAAAGGATATTGAGTGGGAACCTGATTGAGGTCAACAACATCATGAAGGGTATAGACAGTGTAGACAGAGATAAGCATTTTTCCAGGGTGAGGGATTCAAAAACAAGAGGTCACGCGTTCAAGGTGAGCAGTGAAAAGCTTAAGCGGGATATATGCGCAAAGTATTTTATACAGAGGATGGTAGGTGCCTGGAACGCTTTGCCAGCAGAGGTTGTAGAGGCAGGCACAATAGATATATTTAAGGTGCGTCTCGACAGATGGATGAGTAGGGGAGAAGTGGGGTACAGATGCTGAGGAATTGGGTGATAGGTTTAGACAGTGGATTTTGATCAGTTCAGGCTTGGAGTGCCGAAGGCCTGTTCCTGTGCTGCAGATTTTCTTTGTTCTTTTTTCTCTTTGTGGCAGGGGTAACAAACCAAAACTAACAACTATGTTTGTGGTACCTCTACGATTCCACCCCAGTTCCCTGAATTTCTGTTTTAATTTTACGACCTTTTTCCACCTATATCGTACTTTCCGATGTGGACAACTACTTGGGGCCTGTACCCCTCCCCTCAAAGATCTAGAAAACATGATACAAGTCCTCCATCACCTGGGAGGCAATACACCAACCCCGATTGCCTCTCGTTCCCGAAGAATCTCCCATCTGGCTCGCTGAATGTCGAGACACCAATGACTAATTTTCTACACCACTCCCCTTCCCTTCTGAGCAACAGGAATCGACCATGTGACAGAGACCGACACACAATGAGTCGTCTCCCGCCCCAACAACAGTGTCCCAAACGGTGTCTTCTTTATTTATGGGAACAGCCACACTGGACCCCTGCTTGACTGCCAAATCCCTTTGTCATCCTCTGAATGGAACACATCTAAATCTTTCCAGTACTTGACGTCTTTCTACCTCCTCATAACTCCTCTCAATTACCCCTTAGCCTCCATAATGTTCCGAATTTCAAACAGCTCCAGCTCTATTTCACTAATGCGGTTTTTGCAGAGCTGGTGTATTTCCCGCATGTGAAATCGACTGGGACTCCAGAGGTACCGTTTACCTTCAACATTTTTCGGAGCAGCATTAAACTGCACTAACATCAATTCCAACTGTTCTGAATTCACAAGCAGACTGTTGAGAGAAATGCTTGTTACCTCACTGAATCAGCACACTGAAGCTTCCCTTTTGGTCAGAGAAGGAGGACGTGCGGAAGGCAACACATGAATAGCGTTTTGAGTAAAGGAACCGCCCAAACATATTACTTCACTCAGTCAGCTGTTCGAATCCGCTCCTGGCCAACGTGTGCTATGGCTATACATGAGGTAACTTTTATATAGTATTAAATTACCTTCTGGTAGGCGATGGTCTTCGTTCCCAATGCTCCTGCTGCTGCAAAAATAGAGGCAGCTAATCCCAAAGTTAAATTTTTAATCGAATTAATGTAAGTTCCTTGCAGCTCCCTTGCTCCTCGTTCTCAGTGGTCCCGTTGCTGCTGCAAATTTGTAGCTACATCTGGATATACATGTGGACGATGATGGAATACAATAGGTCAGATGGGATTCAGATTGTTTTCACAAATTGGCTGTTGGAGCCACGCTCAGACAATAACTCACTAGAACAAAGGACCCGATACCCAACATGAGCAAAACTAATGTAGTTTACAAAATACCATGCAAGGACTGCACAAAACACTACATAGGACAAACAGGAAGACAGCTAACAATGCACATACATGAACATCAACTAGCCACGAGACGACACGACCAGCTATCCCTAGTAGCCACACACGCAGACAACAAGTAACATGAATTCGACTGGGAAAACACTACTATCATAGGGCAAGCGAGACAGAGAACAGCCAGGAAATTCCTAGAGGCATGGCATTCATCCACAAACTCCATCAACAAACACATCGACCTGGTCCCAATATACCAACCACTACAGCGGACAGCTGAAATTGACACCCGGAAGCGGCAAGGACAGACCACTATAAATACCGGAAGAAACATCAAAGAAGCGCTTCGCAGGAGGCTCCAGAGCACTGATGATGTCGCCTCGCCAGGGGATGAAACGTTTGTAACAAAAACTTCCAGCTCAGCGAACAGAACCACAACAATGTCATGTTATATTCCACATGTCACGTTATTTCTTGGCTACCTCTATGTGCAGATTCTGCATTTTCTCACGATATTTTTATTCTTTTCTTATCGGAGTATCATCGTTAAAAGTTGTTACAGTACATTTGTCCCAAGCCTCCTGATCTTTGATTTAGATTGTGAACAGCTGAAGATTCTGCACTAACCACTTTGTCTCCACGAGTTACATTCTGACAAGCTGATTAAAACTGATATTTCCAGAGTGCTTCCTGTTTGATAATTAGAAAATTGCTCATTCTCTACTGTACCTGCATGTGAGTTTTGAGTGATGCACACAAGGATACACAGATCCATCTGACGTTTCTCTCTATTTGCATAACAAGTTGTCTTTTGATTCCTGTGGTCAAAATGGATAACACGGATATTATCCGCATTGAATTTTAGCTGTCAGATGCTGGCCCATTCATTGAAACCATGGATTACGATTTGTGTTTATAAAAATATTTCCATTGCATCAATATAATTTCCATCTGTTTTACCATACGGAAATGTGGCTGTCTTATGTTCAATCCTCTCACGAGAGTAACACATTAGATGACAAATAGTCGGAGACTTTGGTCTGAGCTTTATGACACCCCAAAAACTGCCAGATATAAAACGACCCATCTATTCTTTCTTTCTGCATTTTGTTGTTTCAGCAACCCTCTATGTCAGTGAATAAATTCTTCCTAAACCCATCTGTGCTTATTTTGCAATATATATTTCTTTTGCAGAGATTTAATCATTGCATTCTCGATGTCCAGGGAGTTTACTTCTCCAGGATCTCAATTGTCTCATTTGCTTATCACAATTTTTAAGGAAAAAGTGAGGATAGCAGATGCTGGAGATCAGAGCTGAAAATGCGTTGCTGGAAAAGCGCAGCAAATCAGACTGCATCGAAGGAGAAGGAGAATCGACGTTTGGGTCTAGGAAGGGAAGGGAGGAGTCTGATACAGACCAGGTAAATTTAAGGTCGGGGTAGAAAGTGTTGGGAAAGTGGATGAACTGTTCAACCTCCGCGTGGGAGCACGAGGCAGCGCCGATATTGTCATCGATATAGCGGAGGAAAAAGTGGGGGGTGGTGCCAGTGTAGCTGCGGACGATGGACTCTTCCTTATATTCTACGAAGAGACAGGCATAACTGGGGCCCATGCAGGTGCCCATGGCTAATCCTTTGGTTTGGAGGAAACGGGAGGATTGGAAAGAGAAGTTGTTCAGAGTGAGGATCAGTTCAGTCATTCGAAGGAGGATCAGTGTCCCCTTCCTAGACCACTCCATTTCTATCGTGGGTAACCGAATCAACACGGATATTTACTATAAATCGACTGACTCCCGCAGCTACCTAGACTACACCTCCTCCCATCTTTCCCTCTGTAAAAACGTCATCCCATATTTCGAATTCCTTCATCTCCGCCGCATCTTATCCCAGGAGGGCCAGTTTCAATACGAAACAACTCAGCTGGCCTCCTTCTTCAAAGACCGCAATTTCCCCCAGACATGATCGACGATGCTCTCCACCACATTTCCTCCACTTCCCGCTCCTCCACCCTTGAGCACCGCTACTGCAATCACCACCAGTACAGAACCCCACTGGTCCTCACCTGCCAACCCACCAACCTCCATATACATCGTATCATCCGTCGTCATTTCCGCCACATCCAAACGGACCCCACCACCAGGGATATATTTCCCTCCCCTCCCATATCAGCGTTCCGAAAACACCACTCCCTCCGTGACTCCCTTGTCAGGTCCACACCTCCCACCAACCCAACCTCCACTTCCGGCATTTCTCCTGCAACCACAAGAAATGCAAAACTTGCGCCCACATCTCCCCCATTACTTCGCTCCAAGGCCCCAAGGGATCTTTCCATATCCGCCACAAATTCACCTGCACCTCCACACACATCATTTACTGCATCCGCTGCAGCCGATGTGACCTCCTCTATATTGGGAAGACGGGCTGCCTACTTGCGGAACATTTAAGAAAACACCTCTGGGACTCCCGGACAAAACACGCCAACCACCCGGTGGCTCAACACTTCAACTCCCCCTCCCACTCCACCAAGGACATGCAGGTCCTTGGACTTCTCCATCGCCAGTCCACAGCAACACGATGGCTGGAGGAAGACCGACTCATCTTCCGCCTAGGAACCCTCCCACCACGGGGGATGAACTCAGATTTCTCCAGTTTCTTCATTTCCTCCCCCAACCACATTGTCTCAGTCCCAACCCTAGAACTCAGCACCACCTTCCTAACCGCAATCTTCTTCCTAACCTCTCCGCCCTCACCCTCACTCCGGCCTATCACCCTCACCTTAACCTCCTTCCACCCATCGCATTTCCAACGCCCCTCCCCCAAGTCCCTACGCCCTACATTTTATCTTAGCCTGCTTGACTCATTCTCCTAATTCCTGAGGAAGGACATGTGCGCGAAACGTCGATTCTCTTGCTCCATGTATGCTGCCTGACCTACTGCGCTTTTCCAGCAACACATCTTTAAAGGAATCAAGCAAATAATTTCTTTATAAAACGATGCTTCGTCTGTTGCATTGTGGTTTCAAATTTCAAATCTTAATTAAGTCATTATGGATTCTCACAATTTCCGTTCAATTCCAACAGATTGCTCACTACTTCTAATCCACTAGTGAAGATAAATATCATAAGTCCTAACCTTTCTATAATATCTACGTTCCTTTTCCTGTGTTCACGTGTATTAGGCACAACGATTTTAAAGATCTGCATCAATTGCTGTGTAAAAAACATGAGTGACTGAATGTTCATTCTGTTCCTGGTTTATATGCTGGATGGTTTTAATGTCTGCCTGGTGTTCCTACGTTCTAGTTTCGATGACCGCAATGTCTGAATTGACACTCAAATTCTGCTTCTCCTCCTCCTGATGAAGCCTCAGCAGCTTGAGGGTTTTACTGAATCTTCCTGTTCTTATGAAACCATTTGAGAGCTGAAGAGTCTCTTCATATTCCTCCATAACAAGATCAAGACACTGAACAATAACCTTCTGCATCACTGAAATCGGATTCAGGGAATGATTGACCTTCTACTGTTCTCATACAACAGATATATGGCTGAATTGCATTTCTCTTTCCCATAAAAAAGTATGTTTTTCACCTTCTCTAATTCCTGAGCAAGAGGCCGAATGTGCTAACTTCCTCCTCCTATTCTCGTGTACCAAACTTTTGCAGTTCTCATGTTAAGCGGAGGCTGAATGTTTTCATACTGTTGTTGTGTAACAACATGCTGGTGCTGCATAGTATACTCTGGGTTCAGTGTTATAGGCTCAGGGAGCTAAATGGCCTCCTACTGGAATTGTATATCAGGCTCCAGGTGTTCAGTAGCCTCATCTTGTTCTGGCATAATAGGGTCTAAAGCATGATTATCCTTCTGCTGTTCCTGTGTAGCAGGCTGGAGAAGTGCAATGTATTCCTCCATTTGCTCTGTTATTGGTTACTGTTGCTGGCTCCTTTCGTTGTTCAAAAGAAAAGATCATCTTGCATTTTTGTAAACTCCAATGCGTATTGGACCTACCTCATCATCATTTCATTATACATTAACACCGTCATTGCAGAAATCAGTTGAGGGAACTGTCTTTGAGCTGCGTCCAAATTAACAATTGCATTTCTTCAGTCAGGAGACGAAATCTGTACAAACTACACCAAATTTGATCTCACTGACCTCCTGTACAGCAGCAGCAAAATTTTGCCAGGCTGCTGTAAGGGCTCTACCCATCAGCCCCCACTCCCCAGTTGAGAGCAGTCTCAGCTGCCTGGGGGAATATACAGAATTGTTGAAAGATCTTTGTTCTTCTCCACTTCTTCGGCATAATACGAGATTGACTGGAAATGTCACAATGATGAGTAAGACGAACAAATAACGTGATGAAGTAATCTCAACATTCAGACAGCTCGCTATGAACACTGCACTTGAATCAGCCGTTTACATCCCCAGTGCCCACAGCGCTCAGTTTTCACAGATCCTGCTATGGTGGAGCGTAGAAACTGCACTGAGAGACAAAAATGAGAGGGGGTTATATATCAACGTCAAAAAAGCATTACAAATGTTGGACATCTTGTGAAACAGGAAATTAGTCATACACATTTATGTGTCCTGCAGTAATAAGGAACAGCTTCAAGTTACACCAAAACCATGTTAATCCAATTGAATGCTAATGCTAAGAAAAATGTTTTTTTTTAATTTATGAGCGTGCATGAGATTGCTTCCATTAACAGTATGCCGGGCACCCAGCTCGAGATGAGGTTGTTTTTGAATTGATGTTATGCTATCAGAAGAGATAATTGAAAACCCTGCTGTAAAGGATCTTTGTGAATAAAGATTATAATATATTGAATTTTATATGAAGTCTGAATGCAAAACAGTTTTGAGTATAAATTGCGATTATAAATCTGAGTCATGCAACCCATGAAGATATGACTTGCATGACTCAAGTTGACTTCAGTGATTTGGAAATGAGCATGAAAAAGATTTATTGGAAGGCAGGTAATGACTGTTGTTTAAATAATCACTGTAAAAAATACAATGTACACCTACTCACCACATAACAAACAGCAAGATGTTAAGGTGACGTAACGATTGTTAAGTAAAGAAGTCATAGATTGCATTAGAACAACGGAAACTGCTCAAGATAAGGCCAGATATTATGTTAAGCCATGGGTTGGAAAACAGTTGATACCCGAAAAGGATGACCAATGAACTGATACAGAAATCAAAAAGAACAAGAATGAAAACTAACAAGAAACAAGCAATACCAAACACTCCTATAGACACAGTTGAGGGAACCATCTCTGAGCCGCTTCCAATTTAACAACTTCCATTCTTCAGTGATGAGATTAAATCTGTACACACTGCACCAAATGTGATATTACTAAGATCATATTCAACAGCAGCAAAACATGTACAGCCTGCTGTAAGAATCTCCGCTGCACTTCCCCTCTCCGCTCCACCAGGATGAGGTCAAGGAAGGGGCATACGTGGAATAGTGAATACGCAAATAGGATAATTTCCTGCAGAGGTTTGGGAAATTACGGAGAAACTAAACGGTTACTTTCATGTCTATCTTCATGGAGGCAAGGTTTTTTGATGGGGAAACTCAATCTGTGTTCTCGAGTGATTACAAGAAAAGGGAGGAGGCCGCTAAGAAAACGTAGAGCATTCACATAGTGGGAATAACACAGGGGCATGGAGAAGTGCTGCCAAGCAAGGTTAAGGACAATACTAAAGTAGTCCACACGTACATCAAGTTGAAGAGACAAACTATGGAAAAATTAGGGCACATTGTTCACAATGGGGACAATCTTTGTATGAAGCTTTTGGATATTAAGAGATTATTGCATGAAAGCTTCACATCTGTTTTATTTGAGAGAAGGAGATCGCAGGTGGAGAATTTGAGAGCATGGACTATGACGCTCTTCAACAAATTGATAGAAAAATATGAACAGCGACTGGTGCCTTTGTCTGCTTTGCAATTGGACTGATCGTCAGGTCAGGATGACTGGAATCGCAGGCTGCTGTCGGAGACAAGGGAGGAAAGGCCCGGAAACAAATATGTGTATAATCTGGCCACAGGAGAGTTGTTAAAGGACGGGTGAATGAGCTAATGTAGTTCCACTTTGCAGGGAAGATAGTGGAGATAGACTAGCGAAGTGTATGCCAATAAATATCAGGTCAGTGTTAGATACACTATTGGCAAAAATAGGGAAGGAGAACATCGATCGCAATTCAGGGATAGTCAACATGACGGTATTAGAGTGAAAGTATGCGTAACGAATTTTATTGACATCTTTGAAGAAGTTCATTTACAAGATTTCTCAGAAAATCATTTGACAATGACGCACACGGGAAACTGACAAAGAAAATAAAATCTAAAGCCACAAGTATAACTTGGCCAGTTGCAACCAGCATTGTCTTTCTGGTCGAAGACAGAGGGCAGTGGTATAAGCCTGTTTGCGTGACTGGAGACCAGTGTCTTCTTTTGTATCACAGGGATCAGCGCTGTGTCCTTTATTATTTGTCGTAGTCCTAACTGATACAGATGTGAAAGTGGTTGGATGAGGGTGAAGAGTGATAAGAAAGTCTTTGCTTGACACAAAGATTGACTAGGTGGTTTTCATTGAGGAAGAAGGTCTTATGTTACAAGGAGAGGCAGATGGCGTGGTCATACAGACTGATCAATGTCAGGTGGAATATAACATTGATAAACATAAGTTGATGCGATTTGGAAGAAGAAACCAGACGGGGAGGACTTAATGAATGGCAGCATACTTTGGAGCACAGAGGCTCCTTCTCCACAGATCCTTGAATGATAGTGGACAGGGTAATAGGTTTGTTAACAAGGCATAGTAGACCGTGGGTATCGGATTTATTCATTGAGCCAAGGATTAGAAGAGCCACATAGCTGGAATCGTAGATGGAATACTGTGTGCAGAACTGGGAGCCAAATTACAAGAAGGATGTGATTGCACTGGAGAGGGTGCATAGGAGATTCAATTGCATGTTCCCAGGTTTTGAGGATATAAGTTATGAAGGTGTGCTGGATAAGCTCGGGTTGTTTACTTTGGAGCAGAAAAAGCTGACGGAGACGTGATTTAGAAGGCTAAGATGATGAGGGGCATGGACTGGGTGGATGTACAGCAGCTGTCCCTTATAGCCAAAATACCAAGAACAACGAAGCAGACATTTAAAGCGCAGGTTTAGAGAGTACTTGAGGTTTGTTTTTCACCCAGATGGCGTTGACGACTTCCTGAGACGGGGGTTGTCACGAGTAACCCGAAAACCGTTAAAAAGTACTTGGACGAGTACTTGAAGTGTCATCACATTCACGGCTACATTCTTAGGCAAGAAGGTTGGACCAATGTCAGTCGAGCTGCATTTATAACGGTACGCAGTCTATGTTTCTGTGATGGTATGATTGTGGAATGTCAAACATAGAGCAGGCTAATCCAGTCATTTCTGTGTTTCTGAAAACTGAAGTAACAAGATTATATGAATGAACTGTAATAGTTTCTAAAGTTATGTCAACAATTTTAGCAGAAGAAAACAACTGTAACATCCTTCCAGTCTGAAATCAGAGAATGTAGAATGGAGAACAGGGAATTGACAGAACTATGGACCAAGGGGTTCAGTTCTTTCTTCACAATAAAAAAAAATTTCCAGCAACACTAGGAAGCCGAAGTCTTGTCAGACAAACGGACTGCAGTGATATCTGTAAATGTATATTTTGGATAAATTATTGGGACTGATATGAATGAGCATTTAAAATATCAACATAGATCGAGGAAATGGGAAAAGATATTTGAGAAACTGACTACTAGTTACATTTTGGAGAAGCAATGCATGCAATGCATTTGAATTTTAGGCAAGTATTTTTGATGGAGCTGCAAGTCTACTGTTCAAAATCAAATGTTCTGGGGATGGGGCTAATATAATGGCATTGTTTGAGAATGGGCGAGCTTGCTGGAAAAAGTGAGTAGAATTGTTTGATTTTGATTTTGATTTCCTTATCCAGTGTATATTACAGGAAAATGCAATAAAATTCAGTGAAAAGCTATCACTTGTCGATACAAAAGACGCCATTTTCAATGATTTAAGAATATGAAAAAAATATATAGATATGGTCCTGAGCCAGCTCCTCATTGTCGACGCCGCCTGCATTAACATCCCTCCACAACAACTTCGTCACAATGTGCACCGGTTCCGACCAACATTGAAGTTGCTGATCCTCAGGCACCTCATTGCTGCTGAACTGATGCAACTCCACCATCGCCTCATTGCCCCCATGCCAGACCGTCAATGTCTGTCATTGCTGAGCCAAGCTCATCGATGTTGCTGTGATGTCCTTCAACCATGCGAGTCATCACTGACAGTCCAGGACCCAACCAACAACGAAGTCTTCTGCTGCTGGTCCCTATCTTGCACACGCCACCTCTGCCAATGTAGCAGCTGCCAATTCTAGATACTGTGCCTGTTCCAAAAGTGTAAGCGGGGACTCAATCTCCTTGCACGAGGTCCGTACCCTGAGATCGAGGTCCAGAACAAAGCACTGGCTTGAGACTTCTTGAGGGTCACATCCTGAGTCCCCTCAAAGCCCTCACGCTGAGCTCTCATCAAGATTTGGAGATTCCGGTGTTGGACTGGGGTGTACAAAATTACAAATCACACAACACCACGTTAAAGTCCAACAGGATTAATTGGAAGCACACCAGCTTTCGGAGCGATGCTCCTTCATCAGGTGATTGTGGAGGGCCCAATCGTAACACATAATTTTTAGCAAAAATTTGCAGTGTGATGTAACTGAAATTATACATTGAAAAATTGATTGTCTGTTAAGTCTTTCATCTGTTAGAATACAGTGATAGTTTCACTTCTTTCATGTGTAAATCACAAAACCCTTTTTTTAAAAGTTGCATTCTTGGGTTAGCTGTTAAGAATGGTGATAGCTCGAAAGTGTTAGCCCCCTGTGTTCTCTGTCTATGACCTGATGTTTAGATTGATTCTAATCTAAAAAGTGAGATAACAATGTTTTACATAATTTCATGCAGTTTTTGAGCTCAGAGTTCTACATGAATGTATGCAGTTTTTGAGAAAGTTGCAATGTAACTCGCAATGTAACTATATGTGCCTGTGGGTTTTTGTCTGTGTGTGTTTGTGTGTGTGTGTGTGTGTGTCTGGGGTGGCGGTTGTGAGTGTGAGAAAGTGTGTGTGTGCGTGTGTGTGTGTAGTGGGTGCAGAGTATCGTAAGTCTGTGCGGGGTGCATGTGTGAGTGTGGGAGTGCGTGTGTCTATAAGTGTGTGTGTGGGTGTCTGTGTACGCGTCTGTGTGTACTTGTGTCCATGTGCATGTGAGACGGTGTGTGTATGTGTAGTACAATAGTGGTCACCTGTAATGTGACATGAACCCAAGGTCTTGGTTGTGGCGCTACCGATGGGTACAGAACTTAGCTATCAGCCTCTGCTTGGCCACTTTCCTCTGCTGCCTGTCCCGAAGTCCACCTTGGAGGATGGTCACCCGAAGGTCCGAAGCTGAATGCACTGGACCACTGACGTATTCCCCAACTGGGAGGTAGCCCTTCTGTCTGTTGATTGTTTGCGGTGCACATTCATCCGTTGTCGTAGCCTTTGCTCGGTTTTCCCAATGTACCGTGCCTCCGGGCATTCTTGCCTGCAACATATAAGATAGACAACGTCAGTTGACTCACATGAGTACCTGCCATGTACAACGTGAAAGATGTTCCCAAGCGTAATAGTGGTAACTATGTCCACAATCTGACACTTCTTGCAGCGTCCACCGTGACAGGGTTGTATGGAGTTGTCCTGAGAGCCGGGCAGTTTTTTTATGAACAATGATATGTTTGAGGTTTGGTGGTTGTTTAAAGGTAAGTACTGGAGCTGTGTGGAAGGTCTTGGAGAGGTGCTCATCCTCATTGATAATGTGTTGCAGGTCACGAAGAACATGGCGTAATATTTCAGCCCCTGGGAAGTACTTAACAATGAAGGGCACCCTGTCAGTTGCAGCACTTTTTAGATTAGAATCAATCTAAACATCAGGTCATAAATAGATAGCACAGGGGGCTAGCACCTTCAGCATATTGTCTAGCTATCACCATTCTTAACAGCTAACCCGAGAATGCAACTTTAAAAAAGGGTTTTGTGATTTACACATGGAAGAAGTGAAACTATCACTATATTCTAACAGATGAAAGACTTAACAAACAATCAATTTTCAATGCATAATTTCAGTTGCATCACACTGCAAATTTTGTGCTATAAATTATGTGTTACGATCGAGCCCTCCACAATCACCTGATGAAAGAGCGTTGCTCCGAAAGCTAGTGTGCTTCCAATTAAATCTGTTAGATGATAACCTGGTGTTGTGTGAAGGTGAGGTCTCATCAAGGCTGACTCTGTCCAAGCTACAAGGTCAGTACGTTGCAGAGAAAAAAAGAGAGGGGCAATAAATCGGGAAAAGAAAAGAGGTCAGTGCAGGCAAGTTCCAGCACAGGAAACACCGGAATAAAAGGATCGTTTGTTTCAGGCTCGTGAAGTACAATGCGGTCGGGGTTTGGGCCCCAGCTATTTCCAATAAATATCTTTTTTATGAGGGATCAAATGCAATCTTTTCACTAACCGATGTTGGATTGTGAGGAGTAAGGAGTATGTGAACAAAAGCTCCAAGTTGACCGGGCCAAGTGAAGTGAATGGGCAAATAAGTGGAAATTGAAGATCAGTTTGGATAGATTTGACATTGTGAGCTCTGGTGGAAAATATAGACCAGCAGCATATCATCGGAAAATTGATCGTTTGAATAATGTAAATCTGTAAAGTGACTCGTGCTCCTTTTTTGTATGCTTCTGCGCAAACCGCCGAGATCCTTGCAGGACAATGAGTTCTGAGGCCATGGTCAATATTGGGAATGACATTGGCACGCTGCCCAGTATACATAGACCTACTAAATGGAGAGCTGTTACACTGAAAATGATCTCAATCTCCTTGTACACACTCATTGAAAGCATTATTGCAGGAATCCATAGCAGGTCGGGAGATAAATGATGTGTTGACCTTAATTTCAAGGGGATTTGAGTCCAGTAATAGGGTGCCTTACTGCAGCTATACAGGGTCTTACTGAGACCTCAACATCATTTTTTTTCAGTATTGTGTGCAGTCTTGGTCACCTTACATTATATCGGACCAAACTGACATTGAGGGAGGGTAGTGATGGATTAGTAGACTGATCTCTGGGATGACAGACTTATTGTGGGAGCAGAGTTTAGTTGACTGGGCCTGTATTCCATGAGGATTCGGAAAATGTGTGAAGATATCAGTGAAATATATAAAGCCGTGACAGGGCGAGACAGATTGGAAACAGTGGTGATAATTCCCCTGGCTGGGACTTCTAAATTATGGGGACACAGTATTAGATACAGACCACGCAGCATGGAGATGAGAATAAATGTTTGCACTCACAGACTGGTGAACCTGGGAAATTCTCTCCCACATAAAGCTGTGGAAGCCAATGCACTGAATATATTTTAGGATTTCTAGACACTAAATGGATGTTATGATAGCAAGAATATGGCGTGGTGATGCAGGATCAAACGTCATTGCAGACAGTTCCCCTATAATGCGATAACTGCGTTGTTGTGCAACAATGTATTTTAATAAATCACGCAATGTAAATATTGGGGCCCATGGTTAAAAGAGGGCATGGGTGAAATTCTGAAAATATTAGCAAAAATCAAACAAAAATACTACCTCGTCTAACACAAATTACACCACAGTCTTAGCAAATTTCTAAACCATCTATTGCAATGAATAATGCAGTGGATGTAGCACTTCAACACTACAGTCATGGACGACAGCATGCAAATTGTACGAAGCTCTTCAGCAAAAAGCGCGCTAGCCAATTGGCTAGATGATGCCACCGTGGAATTCCAGTTCTCCCCACGAATCTCCGACTGGGTTGAAATAAAGTTCCTTGCAATGTAGACCACAGTTCATAGCTTCAAGCTCAGTTTCACGCCTGGCACAGTGGATTTTAGCTGAAAACATTGAGAATGCATTTTGCAGACAGAGCATCCTGAGGCTGGGTTTTACTCTTCAGCTAGTGCCCAGTATGGAATCGTACGAATGTAAACGGGACCTCGCTTTATAAAAATAAGGTTCACAATTTACTAATTGCTATACAAATCACGTGTAAGAAACACACGTTTAAGGAGAAGTACCTATATGTTGATTGGTGGAGGAAAATAGAAGAACCCAAGGGAATGATAACGTTCCTATTTTATACTTCCTCGTGGTTAATCACATTAAGAGATATGTACATCGTTTTGGAAAAGTGTATTGAGGACATGTTAGCCCTGAAGTAGAATCGGGGAAGTTCAATGAGCTGAATGGCGCACTCTTTTCCCGATGTTTTCTTGCAGTCTGTGGGAAAACTCTGTAAATGTCACAAGTTCTCAGGTGTTTAGGAGGAAGCCTATGCAGGTTCGACACGACTCTGTTTCCCATTCACTTTTTCGATATCGACGCTGGTGCTGGGTGTTCTGTCAGTTTTATCCGTAAAATCCCTGAGCATACAATTGAGTGCCTTACGTGGCCGGTTCAGAGTCCATGCAAGACTTTATCACATGTCTGTGTGCCTGGAGTCACTTTTCAGCCAGACTAGGAAGCACGGGAGATTTGCTTCCTGAAAGTACAATGGTGAAGAAAATTGTTGTTTACAATCGATATTGGCCTCAAGGCAACTAGTACTGACACCAGATTCTAGGTCTCGATATTTTATTAATTGATTTTAACTTTCACCAGTGCCAGAGCATTAGCATGGTGTGGATTAGTAATCCAGCGCCATTTCCACAGTAGCCCCTTCTCCACATGGGGAACTACTGGAAACCACATCGAGCTGGTCATTTCCGTTCTGCATGGCAGTTCTGTCAAAAAGAACTTCCGCCAATTTGATCCATGCGATGGGGCTGATGTGCTGGCAATTGTTCAGATTAATTATTCTCCTTTTCGTGGACTGGGCATAGTTGAGTAATTTTCGGCATTGAGGTAGATGTCAGAGTTAGAGCTGGAATGAAACATTTCCCCAGGAACACGGCTTGTTCTGCAGCAGAAGACCTCTGTCCTACTGTAGGAATGATATCAGGACCCATTGCCTTTGTCGTATCTCGTGTCCAGCTGTTTCTTTATGTCACTTTCAGCGAATCGAATTGATTGAATACTGTCTGTGATTCTGTTGGCATCATGCCGACAGTGCCGTGGATCATAGACTCAACACGTCTGGAAGAGGATGATGCAGATATTACATTCTCGTCTTTTACACTGATGTACACGGCTGTTCCATGATTCAGAACGGGGATATTTGTGAATCCCTCATCTGTCGCGGTTTGTTTAATCGTCCGTCGTTATTTCTGATTGATTTGACAGTTGTTCAGCGCTTCAAACTGATCTGTTGGTCTTGGAATCATTTCGTCCTCTCTGTCAGATGTGAGCTCTGCTGTTTGGAATGGAAGCAGTCAAGTGCAACAGCTTTAACGGGCTGCCATCATGGCACTTTCATCTACACTCGTCATTAATTCAAGTTAACTTTCACCAGCTTGATGTTGATGGTAGATTGAGGGACTATCCCAGGCAAGAAGTTACAGACTGTGGTTAAATACAAATCTGCTGCTGATGCAGTCTACAGCACCACATGAACGTGAGGAGCTCATTATTCAAGAAAGTTGAGATCATTGAAGGTATTCAGAGAGGATCTTTGACCTAGTAATGAATTGACGGCATTGAGGAAACGGTGATGCAAGGGGCATGATAGAGTCATAGACTTTTAGAGTCATGCAAAGTGCAAAAGGAAGGTTCGACCGAATTTTTTCATGCTCTCCAGGTTTCTCTACTGAACTGTTTCTATTTGCCTGCGTTTGCCACAAACTTCTCTAAACTTTTCAATTCATTCAATTATGTTTTAAATGTGACAATTGCACTCGTCTGTCCCACATCTTCAGACAACTCGCTCCATATGTACTACACCACCTGGGAGAAACAGCTGCCTCTTAGGTCCCTTTTAACTCTCTCGCCTCTCATCCTAAATCTATGCTGTCTGGTTACGTACACCTCAACCCTCCAGGAAAGACATTGACTACTCACCTTTGCCCCATGCACCTCATGCATTTATAATTCTCTATATCATCAACTCTTTCCTTCCCCCTCGAAAGGGAAAAATAATCCCAGGGCATCCAATATATCCTGATATTCCAAAATTACAGTCTCCACCAAGTCATTTAAAATAGTGTGTTGAAAAATGAGACTTAGTGTTTCGGGTCCACTGACCCATCATCAGAACACTTAGGACTAATACAAACATCTCTGCTAGTGATCCTACAATTTCTCCCCAGTTTCCCACAATTACCTGGGATACACTTGAACATGTCCTGGTCATTAATCTAGAGTTACGCATTTTAAGACATCTAGCACTTCTTCTGTCATGTAGCCTCATTTCAAAGCATCACTACATTGATTTCTTTCCCCGAGTTCACTTGCTTCCCTGTTTTTCTTCACATTAAATGCTGATGCGATTTTTTTTGTCTTTGTGGGATTTCATCCCTCGATCAGGAACAGGTTATAATGCAGCAGATTGGGGTGTTCGGATCATTGTGAGGAGTGTGAGACCCTCATGGCGAGGTGCGTATGGATTGTGATGTTGAACTGTATTTCTGTGTTTTTCCACTTTTACAGGAAGTACTGTCATGTTTTACATTTTAGCTTTGTTTTCTTTTTGCTTTGCACGAAAACTCTGTGAATTGAGGGGGAGTACATTTGGACCTAAGATGGCATCATATGTGGCGACTTGCAAATTTTCATTGTGTTCATTTGAGTTATGTGACAATAAACCTCATAAACCTCATTCTTCTCATCTCGGTCCATGCTTTCATGACTGTTTGATATTTACAGGAGCCTATTCTCTCCCTAGTTACTGTTTTGCCATTAATATACATAAAACTATATTTGCCACAACACTCTATTTGCCAAAGCTATCTCATGCCCCTTTTTGCCCTCCTGATTTCTCTCACAAGTATGCAATTCCTACTCTCCTCAAGATATTCCCCTGAACACAACTGCCTATGCCTGTCATATTGCTCCTTCTTTTTACTTGACGTGAGCCTCATACCCCCTGTTGCCTACTTCTTCACGTTAACAGGAAGATGCTGTCTCTGAACTCTCGTTATCTCGGTTTTGAAGTAGCCACACTTGTCAAATGTCTCTGTCTGTGAGCAGTTTCCTCCAATCATCTTCTCAAAGTTCCTGCCTAATACCATTTAAAGGGACCTCGCACCAAATTATGACGTTCACTTGTGGACCTGGCCTGTCCTTTTCGAAAACTGTTTCCAAACTGATAGAATTAAGGTCACTGGTCACATGGTTTTCCTACTTAACAGTTCAATTACTTGTTCTGCCTTGTTTCCCAATCACGAAGGAAGGATATCACTAAACTGGCAAGACCGAAGATGATATTTACAAGGGAGTTTCTGAGACCCAACTATTTTTCCTACAGGGAGAGTTTGGACAGGTTAGGACCCTTTTCTTTAGAGCATAGGAGACTAAGGGGAGGGGAACACGACAGATTTGTGTAAGACCATAAGAGGAATGGGAAATTGTGAATGGACTCAATCTTTTTCCCAAGCTTGGGGAATCGGGGAGGAGAGGGCATCAGTTTAAGCTTAGAGGGGGAAGAATGAAAGTGAACCTGACGGACAACTATTTAGCACAAAGGGTGACCCGCAGATGGAATGGGCTGCGAGAGAAAGTGGTTGAGGCACGTACGTTAACAACATTTCAAAGGCATTTGGGCAAATACAGGGTAAGTAAAGTTACAAAGTTACAACTGCAGGGAAATGAGTTTGGATATTTTGGACAGCATGGATAAGTTTGGTCCAACGGGCCTGTCTCTGTGGTAAAGGACTCTTTGACATCAAGTCAGTGTGACTCTAACACGCCATTTGCTAGCCCGTATGCTACCATTGTGCTTGCTTCAGGATTGCTCAATCCATTCCCACGATAATTTGGAGCAGTAAATCAAAGTACTTGGAAATTTAGATGAAGTGCAATATAGTTCGCCTCAACCTCTTCCAAAGTGATTCACTCAGAGTGGCCTGAATAAAATTGTACTGCTGTAGTCTGCATAGCAGTCTGTGCTGGACAGGTATCTAGTCACAGTTTATAGATAAAAGCAGTGCTGTGTTGTGCGAAGTTCTACTTACTGAAAATCGTCTAGTCTGGGATTATATTTCAATGTACTGCTGTGGTCTGCATAGCTCCCTATGCTGTATAGAAACCGTATGGGGCGGGGGGGGGGCTTTATTGATCAGTGCACTGCTATCGTCTGCATCGCTTGCTGTACTGGGCAGTTATCTCTTCCGGGTTTGTATTCTAATGCACGGCTGTAGCCTGCATGGATTCCTGCATAGATATCTAGGTCAGGTTTATAGATCAATGGACTGCTGTGGTCGACACTGTCTTGGGCTCTAAATAGTTTGCCAGGCTGGATCAACAGAGCTTTTGTAATATGGCGCAACAAGCTAAATTGACATCTGCTCTGGTGTTTGGCCTGATTCTATGAGTGGGTTGAGAATCTGATAGAACTGACCATTTCAGCTGATCTGACAATGCATTTTCTTAAAGTTCTCATTCGTGTGTTTGGACCCTCCATTTCTCATTCCATTGATGTTGCAGAGTGCCCATGCAAATTACGTGATTTTGATGAATACCCAATTTCCTGTCAGCTGCTGCAAAACCTGCATTGAGAAGCAGTCAACCATTCCCATCGGCTTCGGGTCTCCACGTTGAAAGAAATTCTTGCCTCTCGGATCAAGGCCATCTGCTTGATACACGGCTCAAAACATCCTTCCAATCACCACACATCATCACTACCCTAATGCATCATATTATCTCGTGTGTATTGAGAGAACTGGGGCGACTCGCAACATCAGGGAGCAGAACATCCAGGAGGTGGAGAAACACTTCCCACGTCTGAACGGGACAGAGAAAACCCTCCAATACAAACTTTGCCTCTATGGCCTGTAATCTCTCTCCATTTATGTAATATAATGGCTACAGGGATGGTGCAGGAGGGAGGGATTCCGGTTTCTGGACAACTGGGGTCCTTTCTGGGGAAGGTGGGACCTCTATAAAAACGATGGTCTACACCTGAACCTGAGGGGCACCAGTATCCTTGGGGGGAGGTTTGCTAGTGCTCTTTGGGAGGGTTTAAACTAACTCCGTGGGGGCATGGGAACCAGGACTGTAGCTTTAGGGTACAGGACCTTGAGTGTAGGGAGGTTAGGAATAATGCAGTGATCTCTAAGGAGGGTGCCTGTAAACAGAAGGGTGGATTGAAGTGTGTATACTTCAATGCCAGAAGTATAAGGAATAAGGTAGGTGAACTTGCAGCGTGGGTTGGTACCTGGGACTTCGATGTTGTGGCCATTACAGAGACGTGGGTAGAACAGGGACAAGAATGGCAGTTGCACGTTCCAGGGTTCAAATGTTTTAGTAGGATCAGACATGGGGGTAAAAAAGGGGGAGGCGTGGCATTACTTGTCAAAGATAGTATCACAGCAGTGGAATGGACGATGGAAGAGGACTTGCCATCTGAGGTAGTTTGGGCTGAGGTTAGAAATAGGAAAGGTGAGGTCACCCTGTTAGGTGTTTTCTACAGGCCTCCTAATAGTCCTAGAGAAGTAGAGGATAATATTGCGAGGATGATTCAGGAAAAGAGTGAAGGTAGCAGGGTGGTTGTTATGGGGGACTTTAACTTCCCAGATATTGACTGGGAGAGCTATAGCTCGAGTTCATTAGATGGGTCGGTGTTTGTACAATGTGTGCAGGAGGGTTTCCTGACGCAATATGTCGACAGGCCAACAAGAGGGGAGGCTATATTGGATTTGGTTCTATGTAATGAACCAGGCCAGGTGTTAGACTTGGAGGTAGGTGAGCACTTCGGGGACAGTGACCACAACTCGGTGACTTTTACTTTAGTGATGGAGAGGGATAATCGTGCGCCGCAGGGCAAGAGTTATAGCTGGGGGCAGGGAAATTATGATGCAGTGAGGCATGACTTAGGATGTGTGGATTGGAAAAACAGGCTTCAAGAGAAGAACACTAATGAGATGTGGGGATTGTTCAAGGAGCAGCTACTGCGTGTCCTCGATAGGTATGTACCAGTCAGGCATGGTGTAAAGGGCCTTGTGAGGCAGCCGTGGTTTAGTAAGGAATTGGAGTCCCTTGTGAAAGGGAAGAAGGCGGCATATGTAAAGATGAGGCGTGAAGGTTCAGTAGGGGCGATTGAGAGTTATAAGGTAGCCAGGAAGGAGCTAAAGAGGGAGCTAAGAGAAGCGAGAAGGGGACATGAAAAGTCTTTAGCTGGTAGGATTAGGGAAAACCCAAAGGCTTTCTATAGGTATGTCAAGAATAAAAGGATGACTAGGGTAGGTATCGGTCCAGTCAAGGATAGTAGTGGGAAGTTGTGTGTGGAGGCGGAGGAGATTGGAGAGACATTAAATCAGTACTTTTCATCAGTATTCACTCAGGAACAGGACACTGTTGCTGATGTGAATATGGAATCACAAATAATTAGAATGGATACCCTGGAAATATGCAGGGAAGAGGTTTTGGGAATATTGGAAAGGATGAATATAGATAAGTCTCCTGGGCCTGATGGCATTTACCCCAGGATCCTATGGGAAGCTAAGGAGGAGATAGCAGAGCCGTTGGCCTGGATTTTTATGTCGTCATTGTCAACGGAAATAGTACCAGAGGACTGGAGGATAGCGAATGTGGTCCCATTGTTCAAGAAAGGGAGTAGGGATAGCCCTAGTAACTATAGGCCAGTGAGTCTGACTTCAGTGGTGGGCAAAGTCTTAGAGAGAATGGTAAGGGATAAGATTTATGAACATCTGGGTAGGAATAACGTGATCAGGGATAGCCAGCATGGTTTTGTGAAGGGCAGGTCGTGCCTCACAAACCTTATTGAGTTCTTTGAGAAGGTGACTAAGGAAGTGGACGAGGGTAAAGCAGTAGATGTTGTGTATATGGATTTTAGTAAGGCGTTCGATAAGTTTCCCCATGGTAGGCTAATGCTAAAACTACGGAGGTATGGCATTGAGGATACTTTAGAGGTTTGGATTAGGAATTGGCTGGCTGGAAGGAGACAGAGGGTAGTAGTTGATGGATTATGTTCATCTTGGAGCGCAGTTACTAGCGGTGTACCACAAGGATCTGTTTTGGGACCATTGCTTTTTGTTATCTTTATAAATGATCTAGAGGAAGGACTTGAAAGCTGGGTAAGCAAGTTTGCGGATGACACAAAAGTCGGTGGAGTTGTGGATAGTGAGGAAGGAAGTGGTAGGTTACAGCGGGATATAGATAAGTTGCAGAGCTGGGCGGAAATGTGGCAAATGGAATTCAATGTAGCTAAGTGCGAAGTCGTTCACTTTGGTAGGAATAACAAGATGATGGATTACTGGGCTAATGGTAGGCTACTTGGTAGTGTGGATGAGCAGAGGGATCTTGGTGTCCATGTACACAGATCTCTGAAAGTTGCCACCCAGGTAAATAGTGCTGTGAGGAAGGCATATGGTGTACTGGGCTTTATTGGCAGAGGAATTGAGTTCCGGAGTCCTGAGGTCATGTTGCAGTTGTATAAGACTCTGGTGCGGCCTCATCTGGAGTATTGTGTGCAGTTTTGGTCGCCATACTATAGGAAGGATGTGGAAGCTTTAGAACGAGTGCAGAGGAGGTTTACCAGGATGTTGCCTGGAATGGTAGGAAAATCTTATGAGGAAAGGCTGAGGCACTTGGGGCTGTTCTCATTGGAGAAGAGAAGGTTTAGGGGAGATCTGATAGAAGTGTATAAGATGATTAGGGGTTTAGATAGGGTAGAGACTAAGAACCTTTTACCGCTAATTGAGTCAGGTGTTACTAGGGGACATAGCTTTAAATTAAGGGGTGGTAGGTATAGGACAGATGTTAGGGGTAGATTCTTCACACAGCGGGTTGTGAGTTCATGGAATGCCCTGCCGTATCAGTGGTGAACTCTCTTTCTTTATGGTCATTTAAGCGGGCATTGGATAGGCATTTGGAAGTTATTGGGCTAGTATAGGTTAGGTAGGATTCGGTCGGCGCAACATCGAGGGCCGAAGGGCCTGTACTGCGCTGTATCCTTCTATGTTCTATGTTCTATGTTCTATAATGACATTTATCCTGTCTGAAACAATCACAGGTTCCCAGGTATCGACCTTATATTCAATCTGACAGGTTGTTATCCATTGCTTATCTATTTACAGACTCTCTACCTCCTCTTGATAACTTAGTTTCCTGTCGATGTTTGTTTCATACACAAATGTAGTTGTTTGGTTACATTTATCCAAAAACATTGGCAAAATTTACAAATAGTTGAGGGCCCAGCACTGATCAGTGGTTGGAGTGCCAGGCCTCTCGGAATTCTCTGGCATGTCTTTGCTTAACCTGTCCCAGGATAGATGTGTTGTCCCAGTCGAAATGGTGGTTTTTTCATCCGTGTGAAGGGATATGAGGGACAGGGGGTCATGTCCTTTTGTGGCTAGCTGGTGTTCATGTATTCTGGTGGTTAACTGTCTTCCTGTTTGTCCTAAGTAGTGTTTGTGGCAGTCCTTGCATGGAATTTTATAGATGACGTTGGTTTTGTCCATGGGTTGTACTGGGTCTTTTAAGTTTGTTAGTTTTTGTTTGAGAGTGTTGGTAGGTTTGTGTGCGACTAGAAAGGGAAGCGACAATTTTCAAATTTTTTGCTTGAAGATATCCCTTGTAAAAATAAACAATGAAGAAACAATGGCTGCGACACAATTAATATTCAGGAAGATTATTTTCAGAGAATTCACAGAGTAAGTTTGTAGAAAAAGTAAAGCAATGGGTATTGGGAGGAAAATGTGCATTTGTAAGGTAAAATTTAGGTTTGACTTTATGGAAGGGAATCAGATTGTATTTGATGAAAATCTTTCAGGCTGCAAGAGTTCGTTTGATCTCTCTCCATGAAGGCTGTCTGACCCTCTGTGATATCCAGAATTTATTGTTTTCAATACAGATTCCAGCATCTGCAATATTTTATTCCTATTTAAAGTAAATACGTCCTGAATTGCTTACACAGAGTCTTGGTGAGACAACTTGAGGTATTGTGTACAGTTTTGGTGTTCTGTTCGAAGGAAGAATGTACTGACGATATGTATTTACTGGCCATTCTGCAGATTAATCAGTCAGATGGCAAGTTAGTCTGAAGAGGGAACCGTACTGTGTTCACTAAAGTTTCAAGTAACCTTCATAAAACCAAGAAAATTCGGTTAGAGGACAGACGAACGTAAGGATGTGGGGAAGTATGATCAGACAAATTGGGGAAAATCCCGAGAGGTCATCACGCAGAATAATAATACCAGGGAACAATTCCGGCACATTTGGCACCAAGGGGACAATCTGAGTGTGAAGCTGAAGAACATTGATAGATTGTTACATGACAGCTTCACATCAGTTTCATTTAGGAGAAGGAGAATGCAGGGGCAGAAGTCGAGAAGATGAACAGGCAAGTTATTGAGCAGATTGACGTAAGATGCGAGCAGGGACTGATGGTTTTGTCTGGTATAATGTTGGACGAATGGCTCGGATGAGTTTTATCCCAGGCTGCTATTGCAGTCAAGGGAGGATATACCTTGACACAAGTTTTCAATTAGAACTTTGTCACAGGAGAAATGACAGAGGGCCGACGTGGCCCTCTGATCTCTGTTTTGAAAGGCAATATTTGATGAGAAATTATCAACTTGGCTTTATCAGAGGGTCGTCATGCCGAATGAATTTTATTGAAATATTTCAAGGAGTTCGTTAATATGGTTTCTCAGCAAGTCCTTTGATAAAGTTAACAAATCACTCAACGCCAGGTTATATTCTAACAGATTTATTTGGAAGCGTTGGTTTTTCAGACTGCTGCTCTATCATCAGGTGATGAAGTAGCAGTGCTCCAAAGCCATCGCTTTCAAATAAGCCTGTTGGACTATAACTTGGTGCTGTATCATATTTAACTTTATACACCCCTGACCAACACGGATGTCTCCAAATCATGACTTCCTTTGACAAAGCCCAACATGGGAAACTGATAAATAACGTCCCGTGGTATCAAGGGTAACTTGTCAAGTTATAACTAAAATTGTCTGAGCAGCAGTAAACAGAGGGTGTTGTTCCAAGGCTGCCTGTGTTACTGGAGACCATTTGTGACTGCATGTGACAGGGCTGTTGGTATTGGGATCATTGCACTCTCTCTATCAGACGTTAGCTCTGCTGTTTGCAAAGCAAGCTTTCAAGTGCGGTAGCTTTAACGTGTTATCATCAGTTTTAGGTACATATGCTTCTGCTCCTAACATGTTCATCACTCTCGTCATTGAACCACAGATGAGCTTGATGGTAATGTTCCACTGAGACATTATCCCTGACAAAAAGTTACAGATTGGCGTTGAATAAAATTTTGCTTCTTCTGTTGCGTCCACATTACGACATCAATGTTAGGAATTATCTTTTCAACGTAAGAGGAGCTAAATCTTTGAAGAGTATTTTTGAGCTAGAAATGATGTTTTACCAACAAAGAATTAGGGATCAAAGATATCTTAAAGTCATACAATATGCAAACATACGTCTTCAGCCCTTTCCTTGTCATTTCTAACCACGTTTCCTAAACTGACTTAATCCTATACACACAGCACAGACTATTCAAAACATTTAGCCCTTAGGTCTCTGTTAGATCTCTTTGATTTTAGACCATTCTTCACTGGGGAAAATACCTTGGCTATGTACCCTACCCATGCCCCTCATGATTTAATTACCCTCTATAAGGTCATCCTCAGCATCCCAACGAAATGGAAAAAAATCCCAGTCTATCCATGGTATCCTTATATCTGAAAACCTCTGGAGTTTGTTGCATTATTGTAATTAATTTTGAATCATTTCCACTTTATGAAATTCTTCGTAAATCTGGCCGACAAGAATTGCACTTAGTACTTTAAAAGAAGCCTTACCATTCTCTTGTAAAACCACAACATGATGTCCCAACTCCTGCACTCAGTGCTCTGGCTGATGAAGGTAAGAGTGTCTAATGCCTTCTTCACTGCCTTGTCTACCTGCGGCTCGACTTTCAAAGAACTATCTACCTGCACCACGGGTCTTTGTATGACAACACTCTCCAAGGCCCTAACGTTAACTGTGTAAATCCTTCCCTGGTTTGTCTAAATTTAGGGCGGCACGGTGGCACAGTGGTTAGCACTGCTGCCTCACAGTGCCTGGAGACCTGGGTTCAATTCCCGACTCAGGCGACTGACTGTGTGGAGTTTGCACGTTCTCCCCGTGTCTGCGTGGGTTTCCTCCGGGTGCTCCGGTTTCCTCCCACAGTCCAAAGATGTGCGGGTCAGGTGAATTGGCCATTCTAAATTGCCCATAGTGGTAAGGGGTAAATGTAGGGGTATGGGTGGGTTGCGCTTCGGCGGGTCGGTGTGGACTTGTTGGGCCGAAGGGCCTGTTTCCACACTGTAAGTAATCTAATCTAATCTAAAAAAATGGAACACCTGAAATTTATCTGCATGAAGCTCCATTAGTCAATCGTCGACTCAGAAGTCCAGTTAATAATGATTTCATTTTCCTTTCAAATGACCTTCTTCACTGTCCATTGTAACAGCAATCTTGGCAACGTCTACAAACTTACTATCCATGCTTCGTACATTCTCATCCAAATCATTGATAAAAATTACGGGCAACAATGGACCCAGCACTGGTCCTTTTGGCACACCGCTGGTCATAACAAATCTCTCAACACACTCTGTCTCCTATTGTCAAGCTAATTTTGCATCTAATTGACTAGATCTCCCTGTCCCATGTGATCGAACTTCATTCAAAAGTCTATCATGTGGCCCCTTGCTGGACCTCACTAAGCTACACACAGATAACGTAAGCTGTTTTCTTTCCTTCATATGTCTTCCTGACAACTTCTATAAAGTAATAACTCAAGATTGTGAGACTGAATTTCCCCCGCTGGAAACCATGCAGACTATCCAAGAGGCCATTCAGAATTCATGTCCGTCATGTTTCTCAGAATCTCCTCCAAATATTTTCCCACGACTGACATCAGACTCACCGACCTGTAAATCCCTGGCTTTCCTTTGTAACCACTTTTTAAAAGTAATATCACAACATTAACACGCTTCCAGTCCTCCAGTGCCTCATCCGTGTCTGCCAATTATATAAATATAACTCAAAAAGACTGTAGTTGCTGTAAGTCAGGAACAATACCAGAAGTTGTTGGAAAAGCTCAGCACGTCTGGCAGCATCTGTGCAGAGTACTTCAGAGTCAACGGTGCTGATGCAGTGACCCTTCCGCAGAACTCTAACGAATGACAGAAGTACCTCAGGAAGGGGCTCCACAATTTCTTCCCTAACTTCAAGCAACCATCCTGGCTTCAATGAACTTATCCTGGGCACTTATCAATGGCTTTGAATTTTAATACCACCAGCACTTCTTCTTCAGTAACGTGGCCTTGTTTCAAAACATCACGCAGTGGATTTATTTCCCCGAGTTCCATCTCTTCCATTACTTTTTCCAAAGGAAATGCTGGAGCAATATGTTTCTCACACAGTGAGCAGGAACAGGCTTCAAACCAGCGGAATGGGTGCAGTCGTGAATAGTGCGAACCCAGCATGCCCAGACAATTATCGACTGTATTGTTGAACATCAACTGTGTTCCAGTGTTTTTCCACTTCTTTCGGAATGGCTGCAATGTTTTATAATTTAACGTTGTTTTTGTTATTTTTCACTTTGTATATAGATTGTGTACTGGGGGATGGTGGTTGGTTATGAGGAGGGGGGATTCGCGTTGAGAGGATTAAGCTGTGGTCTTTGCATTACATATGGCAACTTGTAAGCATTTCACTGTACTTATATGAGTACATCTGACAACAAACTTAATAAACTCAGTCGTCTCCTGTGCATCCACACATAGACAACTCTTTGATCGTTAAGGGACCCTATTTTCTCCCTGGTGACACTTTTGCGCTTGTAGGATCTCTTTCGATTATGCTTCAACATGTCAGCCAACGCTATCTCATGCCCCATTTAGCTATCCTGATTTCCCTCGCTAGAGTATTCGTATGCTCAAGATTTTCACTTGATCTCAAGTACATATACCTGACATAAACGTCCTTTTTTTACCAGGCCCTCAATATCCCCTTCTTATCCCATTCCTTATTCCTGCTCGCATTCCCCTTCTGACGAGCAGGAACATCCTGTCTCGGAATCCCATTATCTCATTTTGAGAGGATCCCACTTGCCAGATGTCTCTACATCTGTGAACGGATTCCATCAATCGACTTTTCAAAGTTCCTGCCTATTACTATCAAAACAGGCCTTGTTAGAATTTATAACATTCACTTGTGGATTAGGCTTATCCTTTCGCAGAAAGTTTTCAAACTAAGAGAATTAAAATCATTGGTCCCAAACTGCTCTCAATCTAAAGCTCAGTCACTTACCCTGACTTATTTCCCTAGAAGAAGTAAAGTTGAGGCCTAGCACAATCAACCATAATCGTTTTGATTGGCAAGGCAGTCTTGAGGGTCCTAATGTCTGCATGTTTCGTATGTGTGCTTGTATTTGTGTTTGTCAGTGACTTGTGTCGTTGCGTGTGTGCTTAAGTGTATTAATGTGTATATCTTTGCATCTATATCTCTGAGAATTTAATTTCTCTTGTTTTCGTGGTGAATCCATTGAAATGGTGAATAAAATGTGCCTCCTCACTCCTTTTTTCTCTCTCCGTCTATCTTTCCTCTTGTGTTGCAAGTAATGTAATACCACCCTGTGCTGGCCGTCCTATGTCACTGCAAAACGAGCAGCTTTCTTTGGAAAACACTTCAAGGACAGTGAGTCTCCCATATTTGATTTAACCTGGCTACATTGTACCGTGCACTCTAATGAACACAGTAAAAATATTGCAATCACCTCGCTTATCTTACCCTCGTTTGTACAAGATATCCAGGTACAGATTCTGAAATATTTGGTAGAAAATTTTAAGAATAATAAAGTCGACCACAAGAATAAAAAGAATGAAACGAATGGATTATATATGCAGACCTTATATTCTCCAGACCACACCGGACCCAGTCTCCACACCGCACTAGGCCCAGTCTCCGGACAGCACTGGGTCCAATTTCCAGCGCATATCGGTCCAGTCTCCAGACTGCACTTGCTCTGTCTCCAGACCATGCCAGGCCCAGTCTCCATCCGCACCTGGCTGACTCTCCAGTCTGCATCTGTCCCAGTCTCCAGACCACACTCTGCTTTAAATCTTTTGGCGTCACCTTCTCACGCCAGCCTCTGGTCTGGAACTCATCGCCTCTATTTCCGATTCACTTGAAAAAGCTAAAAGCTTGGCGAAAAAAAAAACTCCAGGTAACAAGAAAAAGAGAGACAGAAGAGTGGGCGGAGCAGAGGAGTTCCGGCTTGAACATTCCGATTCTGCCACCATCTTTAAGATATTTCATGGCTGCTTCCTTCTTCAAAAAATATCTTTGGAGACGGAACTATTTTGCCCGATTCCTTGAAATGCTGTCCCTGAGATGTTAACTGAACGAGATGAACATGTCCATTGCTGATGCATATGCTGCCAATAGCTTTGTTTCAGAACTTGACAATCATTGTAACTATAATTTCGAAGATTACATGAGAGTTAGAGGAAGAGCAATAGAATTCACCTCAACCACTTCCAACGTGCTTCACTCAGAGTGGCCTGGAGACAGTTGTACTGTTGTGGACTGCAAAGCTCCTGGTGCTGGAAAGATATCTCATCCGTGATTATAAATCAATGCACATGCTGTGGTCTTAATAGCTCCCCGTTCTGGACAGATGTCTAGCCAGACTTTATAGACTAGTGCATTGCTATGGACTGCTTAGCTCACGGTGCTGTTTAGATAGCAGGCCCGGTGTTATGTAACAATGCACTGCTGTGGTTTGCTTACCTTACCGTGCTGGACTGACGTCTATTCGGGGTTTATACATCAATGCGTTGCTGTGGTCTACCCAGCTTCTGGTGCTGGCGAGAAGTTTCGTCCGTGTTTATAGTTCCATGCACTGCTGTGGTCTATTTAGTCCCCGGTGCTGGAGAGATATGTCGTCTGGATTCATGCATCAATGTACTGCTGTTCTCTGCACAGTGTTCCACACTCAGCAGATTGCTGGGTTGAACGGAGTAGAGCTTGATCTATCATAGTACCATGCGGTGAACAGATATCTCCTCTGTGTTATTGGTTCTGTGTAGTGGATTGAGAAAGTGAAATAATTAACCATTTCATTTGAAACGGCAGTGCTTTTATTTAATGTTCCCATTCTTATGATTGGACCCTCAGTCTCTCTCTGTATTAATATTGCACTGCGCCCTTGCACAGTACATCATGTTGGTGAATACACACAGTCCTAGCAGCAGCCACAGTCTCCACATTCAGAGGCAGACAGCCATTCCCATCGTCTTCGGATCTTCACGTGGAAAGAAAGAATGGCTTCTTGGGCAAAGGATGTTCTCTTGATACACAGCTCTAAACACCCACCCGCTCACCACTCCCTATCGCTAACCAATTACATCAAAATATCAAAGCGAAACCTCCATTACACACTGCGTAATTAAGTACTGTAATGTTGCTCCATTTATGTAGAATACAGAACAAAGAACAAAGCAAGTTTCAGCAAAGTTACAAGACTTTCGACCCTCCAAGGCTGCCCCAATCCAAATCGTCTATCTAAACATTTTTCCTAACGACTAAGAATCTGTATCTCTCTACTCTGTGCCCATTCATGTATCTTTCTAGATATATCTTAAATGATGCTATTGTGCCCTCTACAACCTCCTCAACCGTTAACGCATCCCAGGCATCCACCACCTTCTGCATAAAGCACTTTCCAGCATATCTCCCCGAAACCTTCCCCCTCTCACTTTGAATTCATGCACACCAGTAATTGAGACCCCCACTTTGGGAAAAAAGATTCTTGATATCCGCCCTTGACTGTACCTCTCATGATTTTGCAGACCTCAATCAGGTCCCCCTCAACCTCTATTCTTTTTCCTGAAAATAATCCTGATCTACTTCACTTCTCATCATAGCTCGAACTTTGCAAACCAGGCAACATCCTGGTGGAACTCCTCTGTCCCCTCTCCAAAACATCCACATTTTTTGTTAATGCGGCAAAGAGAACAGTTTGTAGTATTCCAAAGGTGGCTGAACCGAAGTCCTATACAACTGTAACATGACCTGTCAGCTCTTGTTCTTGATGCAGTGTTCAATGAAGGAAAGCGTGCCGTTTACCTCATTGACCACTCTCCGTACCTGCGTTGCCACCATTCGGTAGCAACAGACCTGAACCTCCAGTTTGTACATCAATTTTCCTCAGGCCTTTTCCATGTATTGCATACTTCGTTCTTGCATTGGATATTCCAAAACGCATCACATGCATTTGTCCGGTTTGAAATTCCTCTGCCATGTCTATGCCCAGATCTTCAAACTATCTATATTCTGCAGCTTCTGACAGTCACTTTCACTATCTGCTACTCTACCAATCTTACTTTCATCCGCAAACTTGATTATCAGGCCATCTATGCCTTGCTCCAAATCATTTATGTCTCTCACAAACAACAGTGGTCCTGTCGAATACCACTGGTCAGTTCTCAATTTTGTGAAACTCCCGCCCACTCTCTCTGTCTCCAGTTGCTCAGACAATTCTCCAACGAACGATTTATTTAGTACACTCTGAACCTCATTCAGCTTCACCTTCTCTATCACCCTACGAAGTGGAACATTATGAAACACTCTCCGAAAGTCCATATATTTCCAGTAATTTAATCTTTTATTTATCATGAACAAAAATACAGTTTCACTGTTACCAATGTTTTATTCCAGTTGCTGAACTTGTTGTCCACTGTTTATTCAATTGGAGACTTCCTACCTCTCTTGATAACTTACTTTCCTGCCTATCGAAGCTAGAATTCATATTTTCAATTTATTGAACATATTTATCTTGGTTGCAAATAGCTGAGGTACCAGCACTTGTCACTGTGTCACTGCAATCGTTAATTTGTGTTGAACAGGTAAAAACTGATTTATCTCTCATTTATCCCTGCCCCCTCCCCCCTCTCATTAACCAGTTCTCCCCTTATTCCTGTGTCATAGTTTTGAAAGGCTGAACGTTTTCTTCCATTTCCTGTGTAACAGACATGAAGGGCTAAAGTTTCCACTCCGATTGCAGAGTAAACAGTCCCACATGTCGAAATTGTCTCATTCTGTCGATGTTTAAAACTCTTGATGGGCTGAATAGGCTGCTTCCGTGCAGGTGTAGTTGTTAATGGTGCTGAACACATTAGAAATACAAGTGAACAACCCACTTCTGACATTATTGTGGAGGGTATGGAATTTATTATGGCAGTAATGTAGTTAACTTAGCGCTGCAATTAATGTCCAGAATCCTGTTACAGGGGTCCAGTAACAGGTAATGACAATGCATTGTGATAGGTTGGTTAAATTAGTGGGAGATGAGCTTATGCTGAAATGATGGTGTTCTAATATGATAGGTTAAGTGTGAAGGAGGGAACCAGTGTGGGCGGATAATGATTAATTTAGAAAGATAAAGCAAGTCAGCAGGATTGGCTATGCTAATCTTGTCCAAAAATCAGGGACCAACAAATTGAATGAACTGGAGGAGAGAAAAAAATGTGGGGAGCCAGGAAAGACACTTTGCGGGGAGACAGCAGTTATATATTTCTTGGTGAACTCATGGTCTGGACAGATGAGAAATGTGTTGCCTAGTTTACATGATGGAGGAGGAAAGTGGATGAGAGCCCATGAAACCACTGGACAGTTGTTGGCTATGGGGGATTTGGTGGCACTACCATTACAGGTGGTGGGTGTCCCTCAATTATTAGCGAAAATGGACTGAGCCCGCCTGAAGTAAGTTGTGCACAATCCGATGATTCTTTGCGTTGGTTTTGATCGAGAAAGACAAAGGGTATGGCGGGCCTTTCGACTTGTACCCGACTAAGGTTTATCCCAAAGACTTGAGAGAAGGTCTTCTGGGACAGAGTGAAAACTCAGCAGCGTATTTGGAAAACTATTTGAAAAGGTGGAGGTTTGAATCCGAACAAGTTGTGGAAGATAGTCAACTGTTAACCACAATGTCCGCAATGGCAACTGTCGAGGCAATGACACTCAAGTCAAATCGAAATTCGAGGAGGTCGTGCGTCTAAAGTCCATGGCCCGCCAGGAATTCAATGGTCGTGTCATCCATGCAGTGCAATGATACTAGAAATTCAAAAAGTGGGTCGCTGAACAACAGGACGTGGGGCAAAGAAAGTTGACATTGCTACAGCTTTAGGATCTTAAAAAGGCAAGAAAAAAGATAAAAGCGACGCGATCTCGCCTGTGATACATGGGCTGATCGACGCTAATGCAATGAACAATAAGCTGGTCCAGAAGAACCCTCTACTGCCACCTGTCAAGGCAACCCCATGTCGATAATGACTGTGTTTAGAGGAACGTTTCCACAGTTACAATGCCAGGAACAATATGAAATTAACTAACAGCCTGGGTGGAACTGGGGTCACCAAGATCAGAGATAAAGAGAAGAGGGCGGGGGGCACTAGGTATGGTGAGAATTTAGATACAGAGAGGATTGGGATATTGTGTTTTGGGTGTTATCAACCAGGCCATTTTAGGAGACATTGTCCATATTGGCCCTGGTCCTCCTGGCCTCGAGTCAGACCTCTGAGGCAGGGACATCCGGCAGCCCTGCCATGAATACCTAAAACCCGACAAGCCTTTAAATCCGTGTGGGTTGTGTTCGGGGTGCCCTGAGAACCCAAGTGGGAAGTGGTTTGCCCTATGATGACACCGGAGATGGAACAGAAATCTATTTTACGGTTTATTGTGAAAGGACAGTTGACACTTATTGTCCCATTAGAGACTAATAAAGGCAAAATCACTATCTTACTATCCATTTTTAAATACTTACTGGAGCTGTAAACCTTGTCAAGTGCTTTCTAAGCGAAACCTCTACAGCTTTAATAAATTTACCCAGCATGGAAAGGTCGAAAAAATAATGCGGTTAGACGAATTAATTTTCTGACGAAAGAGCTCTTTATTGAAGTTACAATTAGAATTGGAATGTACTTGAAAATGATTTAGTACAGAAAGACTAAGTTCTCAGTTGGTATTTCAGGGAGCCGGGTTGGTTAATGTATATTGGAAAGGGGATTTGGTGGCTATATTTGTGCAACCTGGGAGAAATGGAGGACCGATGTTTTAGCATTACTGTCTTTGGCTAAGCCACACCAGTATGAGCTGTATTGTACAGTCATTTTTGAAGAGACCCCGTGTGAAGTCTTAGAGGTGTGGTGACACTGTGAGGTTGCCACCAGGCAGCATTTACAGAGTGACGCTATAATGATAGAGAAGCAGGGAGCGGCATTGCAGATAAGGTAAAAATATCTTCTGAAGAAATAGTACAGTAAATGAGGCACAACAGTCCACGTTGAAGCATTTAGAAATGATTTATAATTGGTATATTCTAACACCAGGGTTTGGGCATCTGGCGATGGTAATCATGATCGAATTACAACTTGTGTAGATACGTTGGGGAACCCCAATGAGATTCAGGAGTCTATCAGTGATAGTGGGAGGAAGTGAACATGAATTTGATTATTGACTGGACGCATTGCCAGTTTGCCTTTTATCAGCACCTGATGCAGATGTCGGGAGAGAGAAGTCAGCAAATTCAGTGGAAATAAGATTAAAGCCGGGGCACATTTACCTAGTAAATCACAATACACCTTGAAGCCAGAGACAGAGGAGGGCATAGCAACGTCAATACAGGGACTCAAGCAGCTGTGGTGCTTAGGGAGGCCTGCAGGTCCTGTAATACCCCAATATTGCCTGTTTTAAAAGATGGTAAGTCTAAATGGAGACTGGTGCATGATTTGTGGATGGAGGATTGACCAGTAGTAGTTCCAAATTCGCATACATTGCTGAAGAATATGACGCAAGCCGTAGATTGTTTTCAATGATTGACTTGCGTTCAGCTTCTTTACTGTTCCGTTGGGAGAGGACTGTCAATATTTGTTTGCTTTTCTGTTCAAGAAAAGGCAGTATACTTATAAACGAATGCTGTGGGAGTTTAAGCATTACTGCATGTATTTAATCAGGTGTTGAAGTTGGATCAGGAGGGTGTGCCATGAGAGGTTATACTAATCAGTATGTTGATGATCTGTTTTATTTTCACAGACAATATGAGCATGGCATGATATATCTTTTGGAACGGGTCGCATGTGTTGGTCACAGGGTGTCCAAGAAGCAGCTGCATTGTTTTAAGCAGCAGATTGAGTATTTGGGTAGACTCACAGGTAAGGGCTGTATATTGATAGCACCTGAACATATTGAGGTAATAACCCAAGCTACCGGGCCTGCAACGTTTGAACAGATGAGGACATTTTTGGGGATGGTTGGATTGAAGATTACGCCGAATTTAATTCTCATTTGAGGAAAATAATGAATGAAACGGGACGTATTGGTCTGCAGAGTGTGCTGCAGTGGACTGAGGATGCTGCAGCAGTTTTTAATACTCTTTAGCAGACATTGTATTCGGCTCCGGTGTTGGCCTTGCCTCAGCATGTGAAACTTTTTAACCTTTACGTGTCAAACAGGCAGACAGGTTTTGCAGTTGCAGTACTTACACAATAGATGGGCGTAGCCTATTGCGTATTATAGCACCAGAGTGGATGATGTGGCTGAGGGATATCTGCCTGATGCAACTTCGTTTGTGTGGACAATAATCAGAACATTATTCAAAAGGGCCACAACACACTGCAGCACACCTGAACTACAAAAAGAGGAAGAAGAACACCTATGCAAGGTATTCACCAAAAACAGATACCCGCCCAATTTAAACAACAGATGCCTTAGGGAAAGACAACGAAATGAGGACATGCCACAACCCAAAGGACTGGCCGCACTCCCATACATCAGGGGCATTTCTGAACTGACAGCCAGACTGCTGCGACCACTAGGACTCATAACAGCACACAGACCAACAGCCACTCTCAGCCAACAACTCACCAGGACAAAGGACCAGATACCCAGCAGGAGCAAAACCAACGTAGTGTACAAAATCCCATGCAAGGACTGCACAAAACACTACATAGGACAAACAGGAAGACAGCTAACAACCCACTTCCATGAACACCAACTAGCCACGAAACGACACGACCAGCTATCCCTAGCAACCATACACTCAGATGACAAACAAGACGCATTCGATTGGGACAACACCACTATTATAGGGCAGGCTTCACAGAGAACAGCAAGGGAATTCCTAGAGGCATGGCACTCATTCGCAAATTCTATCAACAGACACATCGAACTAGACCCTATATACCGACCACTGCAGCGGACAGCAACTGACAACAGGAAGCGGCAGATTCAAACCAGTATAAATGCCGGATGAATCTGCACAGAAGCGCTTCACAGAAGGCTCCCAAGCACTGAAGATGTCACCTAGAAAGAGGACGAAACGTTTGCAACAAAAAGTCCCAGCTCGGCGAACAGAACCACAGCAACAGGATAGGACAGTGTCAGCATGGATTTATGAGGGGAAATCATGCTTGACTAATCTTGTTGAATTTTTTGAGGATGTAACTCTGAAGATGGACAAGGGAGATCCAGTAGTGCACCTGGACTTTCAGAAAGTTTTTGATAATGTCCCACACAGGAGGTTATTGAGTAAAATTAGGGCGCATGGTATTGGGGGCAAAGTACTAGATTGGATTGAAAAATTGGTTGGCTGATAGGAAACAAAGGGTAGTGATAAACGGCTCCATTTCGGAATGGCAAGCAGTGGCCAGTGGGGTACTGCCCGGATCCGTGCTGGGAGCGCAGCTTTTTACAATATATGTCAATGATATAGAAGATGGTATCAGAAATAACATAAGCAAATTTGCTGATGATACAAAGCTGGGTGGCAGGGTGAAATGTGATGAGCATGTTAGGAGATTACAGGGTGACCTGGACAAGTTAGGCGAGTGGGCAGATGCATACCAGATGCAGTTTAATGTGGATAAATGTATGGTTATCCACTTTGGTGGTAAGAACAGGAAGGCAGTTTACTACCTAAATGGAATTTATGTAAAGGGGCAGTACAGAGAGATCTGGAGTGTTCTTGTACACCATTCAATGAAGGCAAGCATGCAGGTGCAGCAGGTAGTGAAGAAGGCTAATAACATGCTGGCCTTCATTACAAGAAGAATTGAATATAGAGGCAAAGAGGTGCTTCTGCAGCTGTACAGGGCCCTGGTATGACCACACCTGGAGGACTGTGTGCAGTTCTGGTCTCCAAATTTGAGGAAAGACATCCTGGCTATTGAGGGAGTGAAGCGTAGGTTCACGAGGTCAATTCCTGGAATGGTGGGATTACCTTACACTGAAACACTGAAGCGACTGGGATTGTAAACCCTTGCGATTAGAAGACTGAGAGGGGATCTGATTGAGACAAATAAGATTATGAAAGGATTGGATACTCTGGCAGCAGGAACCATGTTTCCGCTGAAGGGTGAGTGCTGAACCAGAGGACACAGCTTAAAATACGGGGTAGACCATTTAGGACAGAGATAAGGAGAAACTTCTTCACGCAGAGATTGGTGGCTGTGTGGAATGCTCTGCCCCAGAGGGCAGTGGAGGCCCAGACTCTGGATTCATATAAGAAAGAGTTGAATAGATCTCTCAAAGATAGTGGAATCAAGGGTTATGCAGATAAGGCAGGAAGCGGATACTGATTAGGAATGATCAGCCATGATCATAATGAATGGCAGTGAAGGCTCGAAGGGCTGAATGGCCTACTCCTGCACCTATTGTCTGTTGTCTATTGTCTATTGAAATTGGTGCTGCGGACCTTGCAGAATTAGCAGAGGTTTGTCTATGTGCCTCATCCCCACTCGTAGAGGATGGTACAGCGGATTAACTGCACTTTAAATGCTAAATTGAATAAGATTTGTGCGACCACAGTATTTAACTGGGTTGCTGCACTGCCGCTGGCATTAATGAGCTACTTTATGCAAACTAACCGCATTATTAACTGGGAGCCGCATGCTTACCGGTGGACCGACGTCACTGTCTGAGTGGAGTGGTCCGTATGAATGGCCTAGCTCAGGACGATTGGAATTGAACTTAAGCAGTCCATGCAACAGGTTTCTATGTAATATGAGTCTATCCATACACAGGAAATACTGCGGGAGCCAGTTTCTGATAACAGGAAGGAGCCTATTGGACCTCGCGGTCAGGTGCATGTCTGTGTTTTCTGGAGAAAGTAGAAAGAGCCGAGGGGAGAGGGCGCCATTATGGTAATCAGGGCATTGCCTCCTGCCGTTCCAATGGTAGGTCAGTCCGCTTGATATCAGCTTGGTCACTGAACCACTGTGTTCCCACAGGCCAGACAGACTCCGGGATTGAGGTACATGAGGGCAGCGACGGGGCTGTGACGGTTGAAAGGGCTTGTTGGGTCCTGTTCCACCTTTACGTCGCCTTGAGTAGTCCGTAATTGATGCTTGTGGAGGTGTGGTGCCTCTTAGGCCAATGGTGATGCGGTTGTGGAAGGAGACCTTTCTACTGATTGTGTGGCTGAGGATGGGTTATGGGAGATCACTGAGGCCCCCTCCCTAGTCCTGCTGACTTTGAATCTATCGATTTGGCGGACCTGGTGGATTTCACTTGGTCGTGTCAATGACCTGTTTCCACTGAAGCAACTGCACCCTATGCGGTGGCATGTCCCTGATTCAGCAGTAAACATTTTTGGGATAGGTTAGCCAAGGGATTTCCCCAAACTGTTCAAGGTCAGAAATGCAATTGCCGCGGGATGGGAGTCACTTATCCCTGCCATTAGAATGAGCAAGAATTCTGTGTGGCTTAATGATATCTATTACAATCAGAAGAGATTTATTATTATATCTGATGATATCTTCTCTGAGTTCGGTGAGCAATTGGATGTGACCATTTGGACTTCGTGGCAGAATAGGCAGGTTTTGCACTGGTTGTTGCTGTGGAAGGATGGATTTGCGTGTTATTTAGGGAATATTATGGCACCTTTATTGCCAATAATACTCGTCGGGAAGGATCTTTTACTCAGGCGATGGGTCAGCTGTGGGATTTACGGGAGGCACTTGAGGAGAATATCTGACCGGTCATTGGGTTTTTGACTGGTTAGGTGGTGTTTTGGGCGAACAGAGGTCTTGTTTCGCTACGATTGAGCTCGTTCCGGGTTTTGAGTTGCTGTTTGTTGCCTTTGTCTCTTGTTGTGCGTTACCTCTTGTTCAGACGTTTTATTGCATCTTGCTCGCGACAATTCCCTGGTGCTCCAGTGGACTCTGGCCCAACCTCTTTTTCTACTGCGGATTCGCAGCTCTACTACTATGATATGACGTCTGAGGAAGGAGATGTGGCTGTTGAGGGAACCGACTGAGACAAGGTGGGGGGAGGGGAAATGAGGAAACCTCAGCACCTGCCTACGGAACCGACTGATCCCACACGGACTCAGATTTCTCCAGTTTCCTCATTTCCCCTCCCCCCACCTTCTCTCAGTCGGTTCCCTCAACTCAGCACCGCCCTCCTAACCTGCAATCTTCTTCCTGACCTCTCTGCTCCCACCCCATTCCGGCCTATCACCCTCACCTTGACCTCCTTCCACCTATCACATCTCTATCGCCCCTCCCCCAAGTCCCTCCTCCCTACCTTTTATCTTAGCCTGCTTGGCACACTCTCCTCATTCCTGATGAAGGGCTTATGCACGAAACGTCGAATTTCCTGTTCCTTGGATGCTGCCTAACCTACTGTGCTTTAACCAGCAACACATTTTCAATTGCATGTGTTGCATGTATGTTCAGATTGTGCAGGGTCTTTGGGTTATTTTTCCTGTTCTCGTTATTTTGGGACAGGTTTTTGCCCTGTGTTTTGGACATTGGAAATTGTTGTGGCCTGTTTTGGGGCTCTGTCTATCGATTTGGCCTTTGTGTGTCTGGCTCCTTGTATTCTCTCTTTGTGTGAGACATGTTAGTTTTAAACGGTGGAATATATGGAAGTTATTATGGCAGTAATAGAGTTAACTTCGTGCTGCATTATATGCCCGGTTTCATGTTACATTGTTCCAGTAACAGATAATGATTGTGTATTGTGATAGGCTAGTGAAATCACTGGGAATTGAGCTAATGCTGAAGATGATTTTGTTGCAATGTGATCGGGTAAGTGTGATGGAGGGAACCAATGTGACAAAAGTGGTTATTTTAGAAAGATAAAGTAAGTCAGCATGTTTGGCAATGCTAATGTTACGCGATAAGTGCAGGACCAACGAATTGTATAAACTGAAGGAGATCAATGAAAATTTGAGGAGCCACGAAAAACATTTTGCTCGCTCTCACAGCTTTTCTTTTGCAAGATTGAAGTTTAATTTTGTGAAGAATTTCCGGGAACTCCTGATAATTTTTTATAGAACATGGAATGGTTCTTCCACAAGGGAAGACCATTGATGCTGCAGCTAATGAGAGCCCACAGTGCGCCTCGTGGATGCCCACTTCACATTTGTTGGGATCTTTAGTAGCATCTACTACTTCACCGAAGGTAATGCCAGATAACACGATGGTCAGTATCTTCAAAATGAGCCTGAAACTTTCCCTCCGCCAATATTGTGTATTGTCTGCTCTTAAAGATACAGTTAGGGACAGATGCATCTGTGACAAGTAGTTTGGTGAGAATATTTCACTCTTGTTGGATCTCCCATCACTTATCACAGTTTTGCTGCTGTGCATTTCAGGGCTAGCCCTGTTCAGTCAGTAATGGGTTTGTGAAGACACTCTTGGTGATTGACATTGAACTCCCACACCGAGAGTACGTTTTGTGTCCTTGTCACCTAGAGTGCGTTCTCTGATTTGTTTTCAACATCGAGGGGAACTGAGTTACACCGAGGCTAGTGTGGTTGGCAGTTGACTTCTATCATCAGGAGCTTTCAATTACAACCTATTATCTGTTACCATGAGGTATCGCGGGTTCTGAGATCAGTGTTGGGGAATACCGGATAAACTCCTTCACTGACTGTATTCAATAGTGTCCCCATCAGTGTTGCGTATGTCCTGCCGGTGGGACAGAATATACTTAGGGATGGTAATGGGCTTCATGATGCATTAGCCATCTGGCCTGATTCTGTGAGTACGACGGTGTCAAATTATTCCCTGACCGGGTCAATATGAGAAATAAAAGTGACAATGTGGAAGGGGATAAAGTGTTAAGAGCTGAATGAAAGGCATTCTACCTAAAGTGTGATTTATTCTAAAACAAAAGTCCGTGGAAACCAGTGCATACATTGAGGGAAATAGATATGATTTAATGACGTTAGTGGGACATGTCTAAACAGTGAGCGACTTAGCGAACTGAATACCCAGAATATTTTGCAATTGGGAGTGTCAGATAGAACTGTAAACGAGATGGGGGAAGTAGCTAACTACGGCTGTCATGTGCATTTTTAATTAATAGGATCTGACGTGATTTTGTACCCGAAAGTCTCCAGCACATTCGAAAACCGACTTTCCCCAGAACGTTTAATACCAGACATTTTCCTGAACATTCCATGCCTGACATTCTCTGGAACACTCTATCGCTGACAGTGTTTGCGAACAGCCGACCGTCACTTCTTCTGAAGTCCCCTCAGGCATTTAAAGGGGTGAGTACGTTTTCCCTGCGTTTATGTTTGTTCACGACATAGCATCGGCCACAATTTAGAAATACAGACATAAATTTCCGACCTCCATTTGTATTCAAGGAACTGGGAGGGAATCCTTCAGGACAGCGACGTTTTCACCCTCCGTATTAGGAACTGGAAAGAAGTGACTTACGTCTGCTCTCCAATGATTGAGTGTGTGGGAAAGTTCGAGTGACAAATGTTCTTGTAGATGTGTCTCTGTGTGTTGGGGAGAGAGGGTTTCTTTGTGTTTTGACACATTTTTGTCAGTAATTTAAAATTTCCCACTTGTTATTTCAGCTCCAATTATTTTCGTAAATCTCTGAATGTAGCGATTCATTTGGAAATCTCACTGGGTCCTCGACCAAACAGGTCACTTTGCCTTCAGGCCAACGGATAATGTGTTTGCTTTCCTTTCTCACAGCTAACATAGTCACGATCTACGTCCTACTATATAAAGATTGCGGATTGTCTCCATGTGTCAGACGTTACTTGGAGGCCATGGCAGTGGCGGATCTACTGGTCATTTTCCTCCACCTGATATTGAGGCATATTCCCATTGTTTATAGGGAACAGTTTTATTTCCTGTTCTCCATCCGAGTGTGTAATATCCACGCCGCCCTGCTTTATGCAGCCACTGACTGTTCTGTCTGGTTCACCGTCACTTTCACCTTCGATCGATTTGTGGCTATTTGTTGCCAGAACATAAGAAGCAAATATTGCCATAAGAAAACAGCAGCTAAGGTCCTGGGAGTAGTGACTGTGCTGAGCTGCCTGAAGGACATTTCATGGTATTTTATGCTCAAAGCTCGGTATAGGCTATGGAACTTCCCCTGGTTTTGTAATGTAACGCTCGCTACTCAGTTCTCTTTTTTCTGGGTCACCTTCGAGTTCCTCCAACACATTCTAACCCCGGCTCTACCATTTCTCGTGATTCTGCTCCTCAATGCTTTCACCGTCAGACACATTTTAGTGACCAGCAGAGTCCGCAGGAGACTCTGGACTGAGAACAATGGCTACGCTCAGTCTGACACAGAAATGAGAAATCGAAAAAGATCAATTGTTTTGCTATTTGTGATCTCGGCCAATTTCATCCTGTTATGGTCAACCTTAATGGTGTACTCTATATGGTACAGGATGTGGTGGATTGTGGATTCCCTTCTGTATCTAGATTCCTTTGTGCAGGAACTGGGATTAATGCTACAGCTCCTCAGTTGTTGCACAAACACTGCAATCTATGCTGTGACCCAGAATAAGTTCAGACAGGAGCTGAAAAATGTGCTGAAACATCCCATCAAACAAATTCATCAATCAACTTAGCTCATTAATCAATCCATCGGGGATGTTCTCATTTCAGACCAATGTTTCAACAATGAACCAGCATTCTCTATGGTTACCGATTGAGGGTTAGAGCTGGTTTGTCCAAACGTATCGTCTGGGGTGGGTGCTGGTGGTGTTACAGGGAGACATCTCAACGCTTCCCTCAACCTAGAGGCCAGTAAGAAAAGGCACTTTCCCACAGACTGTATCCATGATTTCAATTTGTAATCAATAAAAATGTTCATTCAAAAGCAGTTACCAGCTGACTGAACGATGTTGTTGTGTGTATTATTGTTGAAGAAGAGAGCTGGAGAGAAACAGTCTCAGCCCCACGTCCCAGTGCTCAGGGGAGGCGATCGAACCGGGGCCTGCTGCTCAGGTATTGAATTTATTTCACTCTGTCCTGACTCTCACCTGTGATGTTCCACACCTCACCCATTCTCATTCACTGTCCCCCGTCTTGAACTCTCGATATCTTTTAATCACACTCTTTCCGACTTACCTCACACTTGTTTTCCCTTCCGATGTGATAGATTCACAGGCAATTGATAGGTGAACAAAGAGACAAATGCTTAAGCGAGGGGAGCAGAGTGGGAATCTGTTCACAGCCGTGGTCATGGGCTCATTGTGGGAATGTGTTCACCAGCAGTTGCCAAGAGAATGAAGTGAGTCTGTTGCCACAGGCTGTTGCAAGCGGGGGCAGAGTGGGATGGGATGACAGACCGTTTTTTAAAGAAACAGAGTGGGAATGATTTCACAGTCTGTTGCTGGAGATCAGAGTGGGAATGGGAACAAAAGTCTGTTGCTCTGGGAACAGAGTGAGAACGCGTTAACAGGCAGTTGCTATGACGGTGTCAGGCAATCGGATTCACAGGCCGTTGCAAGGACAACAGTGTGGGGAAGGGGTCATATGAAATTGATGGGTGAACAGAGTGAGGATCAGCTCAAGCTTGTTGCTACGAGAACAGTTGGGGGTGTCGGTTCACATGCCACTCTTTGGGCAACAACATGTGGACAGGAAAAGGAAAGGGATGGGTCACAGGCAGTTGCTTGGAGAACAGAGTGAGAAAGATTTCATCGGCCATTGCTAGGGGCACAGAGTAGTTGCGGCGAGAACAGTTGGGCAGATTGGTACACAGGCTGTTGCGAGAACAGAGTGGGAAATGTACCACGGACGGTTAGTGGAGAACAGAGAATGGGTTCAAATGGTGTTGCTTAGAGAAGAGAGTGAGGGGAGTTTCACGGTTCGTTGCTCGGAGAGCTGTCGGGTATATTGGTTCACATGCCATTCCTTCGGCAACAGTGTGGGGTTGGACTCACAGGTCGTTGTTGGGAGAACAGAATGGGATTTTATTCAGAGACCGTTGTTTCGAGGACAGACTGCGAATGTGCTCACAGAGCGTTGCTGGGAGGAACGATAGGGGATAGTGTTACAGACAGTTGCCAGGAGAGTAGACTGGGGATGGTATCACAGCTCTTGGCTAAGACAACACTAGGGGTGTGCGTTCGCAGGGTTTTCTTTGGACGCAGCGTGGGGATGGTGCAACCGTTCGATGATGGGAGAACACAATGGGGATTGTATTACAGGCTGTTCCATGGAGAATATAGTGAGAATGAGGCCACAGGCAATTGCTAGGGGAACAGATTGCGAACGGGTTCAAGGGCTGTAGCGAGGTGAACAGAGCGAGGATGGGATCACAGACAGTTGTTGAGAAACGATACGGCTTTGTTTCACTGGCTGTAGCAATGAGAATAGTTGGGCCTTTGGGTTCACAGGCCATTCCTCACACAACAGAATTGGGATGGGGGCACAGGTCGTTGATGGTCGAACAGAGTGAGGATGAAATCACAGTTCGTTCCGAGGAGAAACAGAGAGAGGACGGTGATGCACTCAGTTGCTCGCAGAAAAGAGTGTGCATGGATTCACAGGTCATTGCAGGGGAAACTGAGTGGGGTTGGGATCACAGGCCATTGCACGGAAAACAGTCAGTATAATGGTTTCAGAGGCAGTCGCAAGGATAACTCATTGTTGAGGTTACAGATCATTGATAGAACCACAGAGTGGGTTTGGGATCACAGACTGTTGCAAGAGGAACAGAGTGGCAATGCTTTTACAGGGAACAGAACGTAACAGGTTCACAGGCTGTTGCTTTGGAAAACAGCGGGAATTAAGCCACAGGATGTTGCTCGGAAAACATATTGGGGCCAGATTCACAGGCCAGGCTAATAGAATAGGGATATATTCACAGGTTAATGCACCGACAACAGAGTGGGGATTGGCGTCACAGGCAGTTACCAGGTAAAAGCGCGTGGATAGGTTCACGTACCATTGCAACGGGAGAGAATTGGGATGGATTCACAAAATGTTGCTATCGGAAAATGGGGGATGGGATCTCAGGCCATTACTACGGAAACAGAGTGTTTATTGAGTCACAGTCAGAACAATGGGGTGGGGGGTGGGGCGAGGAAGAGTGGGGATGTTTCCATAGCCCTTTTCCAGTGAACTGAACGGGGATTGGGTCACACATACTTAGTAGTATAACACAACAGGAATGGTGTCACAGGTAGTCGCAAGGTAAATTGTGTGGCGAATTGAGTCACACGTCGACGCAAGGGAAACAGTGCAGGGATGGCGTTCCAGGCCGTGGCTAAGAGTATGGAGTCAGGCCAGGTTCACAGGCCATTGCTGGTAGAATATTCTGAAGAGTGATATCACAAACCGTTGTTGGACAAGAGAGTGGGAACGGAGTTACATGTCATTGTTGGGAGAAAAGAGAGAATTTGAATTCACAGGTTTTAGCTCAGGGAATATAATGAGGATGTGTTCAGAGGCCATTGAGAGCGATACAGGGTGGAGAATGCCATTCACAGGTTTTGTTTGGGGATCATGTCGGGAAATGAGTTCACACGCTGTTGCTATGGGAGCAGAGTGGGTATCAGTTCGCAATCTGGCTCTGGGAGAACAGAGTGAGGATGGGTTCACAGGCTGTTGTGGGGAAATACAACGTGGATGGTTTCACATGCAGTTGTGAGGAGAACAGAGTGGGATGGTGCTACAGGCTATTACTAGGGGGACAGAGCGGGGATGGGGTCACAGGTTGTTCCTATGAGAACACATCAGGAATTGGCTCACAGAGTGGGGATGGGTTCAAATCTGTTGCTAGGAGAACCGTCAGGGGGATAGTTCACAGGCCACTAATGGCAGAAGAGTCAGTGGCATGCTTTAAAAGACCGTTGCTTGAAAAACAGAAAGGGGATAGGGTTACAGATCATTAAAGGGAGAACAGAGCGGGAAAGGGTTCAAAATTCATTGCTGGGGGCAGGGAATGGGAATGGGTTCATAACCCTTTGCACAGGGAACAGAATGGGGATGGGACCACAGGCCATTACTAGGGAACAGATTAGTAAAGGGTTCACAGAATGTTGCTCGGGGATCAGAGAGAAGATGGGATCACAGACAATTGCTCAGCGAAAAGATAGCGAATTGTTTGACAGACCGTAGACTGGATAACATTCGGGCATATGGGTCCACAAGCCGTTCCTCGGGAACAGCGTGGAGATGGGGGTGATGGCTGGATAATGGGGCAACAGAGTGGGGATTGTGTCAAAGGCTGGTACTAGGAAAACATAATGTGAATGGGTTCACAGTGTGTATCTGGGGAACATCTTAAGGATGGGGTTGCAGACCAGTGGTACCACACGCTGTTACCACAGATGGTAACACAGGCTGTTGTTCTGGCAACAAAATGCGTGTGGTATCACAGGCTGTTGTTCGGATAAATAGTGGGGATTGGTTCACTTCGCTGGCAGCGCAGTGATGATATTAGATCACATACCATTAATTGGGGAACACGATGAGAATGGAGTTAAAGGCTGTTGCTCGGGGAATACTAAATGGATTGGTTAACAAGCTGTTGCTATCGGAAAGAGCAGGGTTCACTGGTAGTTGCTGGGAGACTATAGTGGGGATATGGTCAGAGGCAGCTGCAAAAAGACAGAGTCGGGATTGATTCACAGGTCATTCCTAGGGCAAATGAGTGGGCATGCGGTTACCGGCTATTGCTGGGAGATTCTAGCAACTCTGGTTGCTTGGAAAAAAGAGAAGGGAAGGGTACACAGGTCGTTGCGAGGGAAACACAGTGCGGTTCCGGCACAGGCTGCAAACAGAGAGGGGATGAAGTCACAGGCAGTTGCGTGGAGAACAAGGTTGGAATATAGTTACAGGCTGAAAACAAAGCAGCTATGACCACTCGCTGTCTTCTGCTTTCAAGCCAATTTTTAAATCCAATTAGCTCGCTCTCCATGGATCCCTAGAGTTTTAACATTATTCGCATGCTGAAATGCAGTGCCTTGTGAATGGCCTTGCCAAAGTCTATGTGAACAGCATATGTGTTCAACTACTTTCTTCATAGCCCCACAAGAAAATCTTCATGAAATTCGTGAGACATGATTGCCCATGATGACCATTCCAGATGAGTCTGTGCCTTTTCAAATATCGCGTTATTCTGTTTCTCAGAATCTCCACCAACAACGTACCTAGCATGGACGTTTGACTCACCGGTCTGTAGTTCCCAAGCATTATGGCTTGGAATCCATTTGATCAGGTCCCAAGGATTTGTCTACCTTAATGTGCTTTAGTAGTAACAGTCCGTGGAACTGGATGTACTGGAGGTGGGATGCAGAAAGCTGGTAGATTACATTGAAAGGGAGCATTGTTTGGATCTAATGCTTTTTGGGAGTTTAGCGAAAGAATTGTGTGCACGCAGACTCAAAATATATCAAACATGGGTGAAGTGCCCGAAGACTGGTAGCTAATGTTGAGGCATTATTTTAGCAAATCTCCCTGGTAATCACAGCCTAACATCTGCGATGGGCAAATTAATGGAGGAGACACTGAGAGGGTGTGGATGCAGTCAGAAATAGGGAGAGTTTCAAAGGTAGCACAGTTACTGTGATTGGTCTGTTTGGAAAGACAGAATCTGATTACTGATCAAGGGAGTGTGTTTAGAACTGATGGTGGGCACACAAGAGGGGGATGATATACAGCCAAGGGAGAATGCAACAGGGGTAGGGTGGACTCGAGGTCAAACTGATATTTGAGATACAGAGGCGAGTGTCAGGGCTTTCAGAAGGAACAGACATAGGGTGGAACTAATGCTGAAGAATGTTACAGAAATCGAGTGTTGCCGAAATGGAAGCAGGTTATAG
>NC_083450.1:9875119-9877619 GCF_020745735.1 Hemiscyllium ocellatum | reverse complement strand
GAGGAACAACCGGGTCGCCATCCTCTTCCCCAACGTCTTCGCCAGCCTCAGCAGCTTGGCCACCCTGGACCTGGGCGGCAACAGGCTCCGGAGTCTCACCGGCCTGTCCTTCGGCGGCCTCCACAACCTGACCGAGCTCTACCTGGACAGGAACAGCATCACCCACATCAGCGGGGAGGTCTTCAGTCACCTCCCGTCGCTGAGGGTGCTGGACCTGGCCAAGAACTGGATCCGCTACAACAGCGGCCTAGCCACAAGGGCTCCCTTCGTCCACCTGGGCAGGCTTGGCGTCCTCAAACTGCAGGCCCAGCAGCCCTACGGCATCAACATCATCCCCCCGGGCTTCTTCAGGGGTCTCAGCTCCCTCCGGGGCCTGTACCTGGGAGGGAACAAGATGTCACTCTCCTCCAGCCGCATGTTCCAGGGCCTGGTCAACTTGCGGGTCCTCTCCATGCCCGACACCTGCAACGGGGTCCACAGCCTGGACCCGGGCGTCTTCCAGAACCTGGGCCGCCTGGAGAGGCTGGATCTCGAGAACGTCGGCCTCCGCTTCCTGTCGGTCGAGATCTTCGGCGGCCTCGCCAACCTCAGGAGCTTGGCGCTGGGCAAGAACGCCATCCAGACGGTCAACAGCAGCGTGCTGGAGCACCTGCCCTCCCTGAGCTACCTGGACCTGAGGAAGAATCCGCTCCCTTGCGTCTGCAGCAACGGCTGGTTCCAGAACTGGTCCCTGTCTAACCCCAGGGTACAGGTCGTCTATTTTTACAACCAGACCTGTGCCAACCAGCAGCACGAATACCTGTACAAGTTCGACACGCGGGTCTGCTACTTGGACGTCGGACAGCTCATGTTCGAAATAATCTTGCCAGTCTTGCTCCTGTTCACGTTTACCCCTGTCGTCTATGCCAAAGGGTACTGGCACATTAAGTACGGACTGTACATTTTACGCTCCTGGCTGAACGACTACAGGGGGAGGGAAGAGAGTCAACAGTCCTACAGATACGACGCGTTCATCTCCTACAATTCCAACGACGAAGGGTGGGTCCTGCAGGAGTTGGTCCCCAACCTGGAAGACGACGGCCCTCAGTGCTTTAAACTCTGCCTCCACCACCGAGACTTTGAACTGGGCAAGTACATCATCGACAACATCGTGGAGAGCATCTACCAGAGCAGGAAGACCGTCTGCGTCATGAGCCGCAGCTACCTGGAGAGCGAGTGGTGCTCCATGGAGCTCGAGCTGGCCAGCTACAGGCTCTTCCACGAGCTCAAGGACGTCGTGGTCCTGCTCTTCCTGGAGAAGATTCCGGAAGCCGAGCTCTCCACCTACCACAAGATGCGGAAGGTGATGAGGGAGAAGACTTACATCCAGTGGCCGACGGACGCTGAGGCACAGAAACTCTTTTGGGTCAAAGTGAGGGCAGCCATCAAAGGGTCCAGTCGAGTCAAAGACAGGGACGCTGAGCTGGACAGTTAAAGCTCAATCCTGTCAGGACCTGTGCTCTGCCCTGTCACCCTCTCCCCCCAGTGACCCTCACCACACGGCCTCCCCTCGCCATCACTTCTCAATATTGTTGCATTTCCGTCCAACCTTCCAAGTGTTAGCCCTTTCGTCCGTCGTCCCTCCCGCTCCCCGGACGTTGACTGAGTGGCCAGAGCCACACCTTTTGACCTCCGGGCACCTGCAGGCCTCACTTCCTCCCCAACTGACCCCACGGGCCCAGACAGGGGAGCGAGGTGATCATCCCGTTTCCCCTTCCGGCCGGTCGGAGGCAGAGACCACGCTGGAGGAACTCAGCAGGTCCTGGCAGCATTGGTGAAGAGGGAAGCAGAGTTAACGGGAATGACTCCTCTTCAATGACTGCTTTCTGCGTCCTGACCCTGATCATACAGGCTGACGTTCTGAAGACCAGTCAGACCAGACTCGAAACGTTAACCCTGCCTCTCTCTCTCTCTCTCTCTCTCCACCAATGCTGACAGAACTGCTGAGTTTCTCCAGCGATCTCTGTGCTTGTTTTGGCTTTCCAGTATTTTGTCTTTATTCCCATCTCTCACTCCGAGCTGCTGGGGTGAGAAACAGATCTCGATTTTTGTTGTTTTTTTTCAAAATTTGTTTTTCCACAGGACCAATACGTTGACAACCACGAACAGTAGGAGACCCAGCACCGACTCTTACAGCACATCACAGGCTTCCAGTCTGAGCCTCAACTCCCTCTGACCACTCTCTGTTTTCTACTGCCAAGCCCACTGTGTATGCACATCCCTGGACCCCATGTGATCTAACCTTCCTAACCAGGCTCACTGTGTGAGAAAGCTTTGCCTCACATCACCCTTACTTTATCTGCACATGACTTTAAATCGACGTCCCCCTCGTTCTTGTTCGTTGGACAAGGGGGACCACCTTCTGCCTAATGACTCTCTCCAGCCCACTCAAGATTATGAAAGCCTCCATCAGATCTCCCTCTCAGCCGTGATCTCCTCACGGAGAAAAGTGCCGACCTCT
>NC_083450.1:9825119-9870119 GCF_020745735.1 Hemiscyllium ocellatum | reverse complement strand
AGCCCACCTCCCTCCCCGGTTTGAGGGCTCAGTGTCACGGAGAGTCCGGACGCACACAAAGAATCTCACTGCCGGCCAGCCGACGTCTCCATGCTCATTGGAAGGTTCTGGCGACGAGGCGTTCTGCCCAGTGACTTTGACAGACTGCCCAGGGAACCTCTCCCGATAGGATCCACCCTCTCCTTCCCCCCTCGCAGACTCTCGGGGGCACAGCCTGCTGACCACTCCCTGATGGGCGTGCGGATAACGGGGCTTCCCTTGGGTAGATATCTCCACAAAGTCCAAGTGATACGTGACGGTCCGACCAGTTGGAATGTTCCTTAGCGCCGAGGCCAGGTCCGTCCTTCGCTGCAGGTACAACCTCAGTACGGAGTGACACTTGGTGTTGGGGTACTGAGGGTCGATGCACAATCTGACACAAAGATGGCCGTCAGCACCTTATTCACAGCTTTGTACATCGTGACTGGATGGACATGGGTCCGTCTCTGACCTCTGGGGTGACTTCAATGGCCAATCCACCCTAACCTGCACATCCCTGGGCACTACGGGACAATTTAGCATGGCCAATCCACCCTAACCTGCACATCCCTGGGCACTACGGGACAATTTAGCATGGCCAATCCACCCTAACCTGCACATCTGGAGTTTCGATGAGTCAGAGGTGACTTAATTGAAACAGATACGATCCTGAGCGGGGGAGTGTTTATAGAAAGGATGTTTCCTCTGGTGAGGTCAAAGTTTATAAACAAGGGATCACCCATTTAAAACAGATGAAGAAACATGTTTTTCTCTCATGGAATTATGAGTCTTCTGCCAAAAGCATTGGATGTAGGATCTTTCAACATTTCTAATGCCTCTGCAGGGATGGAGAGTTGAGGTTAAAACTTATCGAATGGCCGACTCTTCCTTGTTGTCTGTTTGCATCATCATTTTGTGCGGCGCTTCGTCAAGATCCCAGCCTCGGGGACGACTGTCCGTGTGGAGTTTGCACATTCTCCCCCACCCGTGTCTGCGTGGGTTTCCTCCGGGTGCTCCGGTTTCCTCCCACAGCCCGGAGGTGGGCAGGCTAGGGTGGATGGGCCATGCTAAATTACCCACCATGTCCAGGGATCCGTACGCTGGTGGTTCGCTGTGGGAAATGCAGGATGACAGGGATACGGGCGCAGGTGGGTCTGCTGGGAGGCCCTTCGGAGGGTCGGTGTGTACTCAACGGGCCAAATGGCCTGCTTTGTCCGCTGTCAGGATTCTGTGATTCTATTCGACAGGAAAGCAAATATACCACGTCCACAACGAGAGAGGTTTATAAAATCATGAGGGGCATGAGAGACAAGGTCTTTTCTCTGGGATTTGGTTAGATTATTTACAGTGTGGAAACAGGCCCTTCAGCCCAACACGTCCACACCGACCCGCCAAAGCGTATACCACCCAGACCCATACTCCTACATTTACCCCTTCACCTAACACTGTGGGACAATTTAGCATGGCCAATCCCACCCTAACCTGCACATCCCTGGGCACTATGGGACAATTTAGCATGGCCAGTCCACCCTAACCTGCACATCCCTGGGCACTATGGGACAATTTAGCATGGCCAGTCCACCCTAACCTGCACATCCCTGGGCACTATGGGACAATTTAGCATGGCCAGTCCACCCTAACCTGCACATCCCTGGGCACTATGGGACAATTTAGCATGGCCAATCCACCCTAACCTGCACATCCCTGGGCACTACGGGACAATTTAGCATGGCCAGTCCACCCTGACCTGCACATCCCTGGGCACTATCGGACAATTTAGCATGGCCAGTCCACCCTAACCTGCACATCCCTGGGCACTATGGGACAATTTAGCATGGCCAATCCACCCTAACCTGCACATCCCTGGGCACTATGGGACAATTTAGCATGGCCAGTCCACCCTAACCTGCACATCCCTGGGCACTATGGGACAATTTAGCATGGCCAATCCACCCTAACCTGCACATCCCTGGGCACTATGGGACAATTTAGCATGGCCAGTCCACCCTAACCTGCACATCCCTGGGCACTATGGGACAATTTAGCATGGCCAACCCACCCTAACCTGCACCCTTTTGGACTGTGGGAGGAAACCGGAGCAAACCCACGCAGACCCGGGGAGAATGTACAAACTCCACACAGACAGTTGCCCGAGCCGGGAATTGAACCCGGGTCTCTGGCGCCGTGAGGCTGCAGTGCCAACCACTGTGCCAGGAGAGTCCAGAACGAGAGGAGCACAAGGTTTAAGGTGAGAGGGGCAAGATTTTTAAAAGGACCCATGGGGTAACCTTTTCACCCAGAGGGTGGTGCGTGTGTGGAATGAGCTGCCAGAGGATGTGGTGGAGGCTGGTACAATTGCAACATTTAAGAGGCATTTGGATGGGGATATGAATAGGAAGGGTTTGGGGGGATATGGGCTGGGTGCTGGCATATGGGCAACAGTCAAATTGAGATAATTGGTCGGAGCAGACGAGTTGGACGAAAGAGTCTGTTTCCAAGTAGCATAACTCGAAGACTCTATCAGGACAAAGTGAGGTCTGCAGATGCTGGAGATCAGAGCTGAAAATGTGTTGCTGGAAAGGTGCAGCAGGTCAGGCAGCATCCAAGGAACAAGGAACACTTTCCTCATTCCTGATGAAGGGCTTATGCCCGAAACGTCGAATTTCCTGCTCCTTGGATGCTGCCTGACCTGCTGCGCTTTTCCAGCAACACATTTTCAGCTCAAAGACTCTATAGTATGGATCCAGTGGTGCCATGGTCATATCACTAGGTTAGTAAACCAGACAAAATACTGAAGGCACACAAGGTCAGCTCCGACAAAGGTGATAGGAGCGATTTAAATCCAATGAATGGGTCACGAATGGACCCATCAAACCAGTTTCAGCAACGGCACCACGATTATCGTTAAGTTGCCTCAGGAAGGCTACGTCAGGAAGGAAATCTCTCGTCCTCTGAAATGGCCCCAGTCGTCCACCCCCCACCAAAACACCAAGTCTCCAGTCACAAGTGGGATCAACTACGGGAAGAGGCTGCAGACTGTCCCAGACCCACGGGCTGAAGGTCAAGGGTTAGCACTGGGTCACCCAGGGATCATTGCTCCTGTAATTTCTACCAAGCACCAGGAGGGGGAGGCATTGCCTGACACTGAGTCCACAAGCTGCAGCAGGTCGGCACAGCCCAGCGGGAAGGAGTTACCTGCCTTGGCAAACCAGGGGAATGAGGCACACGGGGCTGACCCAGGCAACCGCACTCACAGGAGGTCATCTACTCACCTACCCAGGGGATGGTCGGATCACTGTCACTCACTCCCCTCACACCCCCTCACTCACTGTCCCTCACTCCCCTCAAACCCCCTCAGTCACTGTCCCTCACTCCCCTCAAACCCCCTCAGTCACTGTCCCTCACTCCCCTCAAACCCCCTCAGTCACTCTCACCCACTCCCCTCACACCCCCTCAGTCACTGTCCCTCACTCCCCTCAAACCCCCTCACTCACTGTCACTCACTCCCCTCACACCCCCTCACTCACTGTCCCTCACTCCCCTCAAACCCCCTCAGTCACTGTCCCTCACTCCCCTCAAACCCCCTCACTCACTGTCCCTCACTCCCCTCAAACCCCCTCAGTCACTGTCCCTCACTCCCCTCAAACCCCCTCAGTCACTCTCACCCACTCCCCTCACACCCCCTCAGTCACTGTCCCTCACTCCCCTCAAACCCCCTCACTCACTGTCACTCACTCCCCTCACACCCCCTCAGTCACTGTCCCTCACTCCCCTCACACCCCCTCAGTCACTGTCCCTCACTCCCCTCAAACCCCCTCACTCACTGTCACTCACTCCCCTCACACCCCCTCACTCACTGTCCCTCACTCCCCTCAAACCCCCTCACACACTGTCCCTCACTCCCCTCAAACCCCCTCAGTCACTGTCCCTCACTCCCCTCAAACCCCCTCAGTCACTGTCCCTCACTCCCCTCAAACCCCCTCAGTCACTCTCACCCACTCCCCTCACACCCCCTCAGTCACTGTCCCTCACTCCCCTCAAACCCCCTCAGTCACTGTCCCTCACTCCCCTCAAACCCCCTCAGTCACTCTCACCCACTCCCCTCACACCCCCTCAGTCACTGTCCCTCACTCCCCTCACACCCCCTCAGTCACTGTCCCTCACTCCCCTCACACCCCCTCAGTCACTGTCCCTCACTCCCCTCAAACCCCCTCAGTCACTGTCCCTCACTCCCCTCAAACCCCCTCACTCACTGTCACTCACTCCCCTCAAACCCCCTCACTCACTGTCACTCACTCCCCTCACACCCCCTCAGTCACTGTCCCTCACTCCCCTCAAACCCCCTCAGTCACTATCACTCACTCCCCTCACACCCCCTCACTCACTGTCACTCACTCCCCTCACACCCCCTCACTCACTGTCCCTCACTCCCCTCACACCCCCTCAGTCACTGTCCCTCACTCCCCTCAAACCCCCTCAGTCACTGTCCCTCACTCCCCTCAAACCCCCTCAGTCACTGTCCCTCACTCCCCTCAAACCCCCTCACTCACTGTCCCTCACTCCCCTCAAACCCCCTCAGTCACTGTCCCTCACTCCCCTCAAACCCCCTCACTCACTGTCACTCACTCCCCTCAAACCCTCTCACTCACTCCCCTCAAACCCCCTCAGTCACTGTCCCTCACTCCCCTCAAACCCCCTCAGTCACTGTCCCTCACTCCCCTCAAACCCCCTCAGTCACTGTCACTCACTCCCCTCAAACCCCCTCACTCACTGTCACTCACTCCCCTCAAACCCTCTCACTCACTCCCCTCAAACCCCCTCAGTCACTGTCCCTCACTCCCCTCAAACCCCCTCAGTCACTGTCCCTCACTCCCCTCACACTCCCTCAGTCACTCTCACTCACTCCCCTCAAACCCCCTCAGTCACTGTCCCTCACTCCCCTCACACCCCCTCAGTCACTGTCCCTCACTCCCCTCAAACCCCCTCAGTCACTGTCCCTCACTCCCCTCAAACCCCCTCAGTCACTCTCACTCACTCCCCTCACACCCCCTCACTCACTGTCCCTCACTCCCCTCAAACCCCCTCACTCACTGTCACTCACTCCCCTCAAACCCCCTCACTCACTGTCACTCACTCCCCTCACACCCCCTCAGTCACTGTCCCTCACTCCCCTCACACCCCCTCAGTCACTGTCCCTCACTCCCCTCAAACCCCCTCAGTCACTCTCACTCACTCGCCTCACACCCCCTCAGTCACTGTCCCTCACTCCCCTCAAACCCCCTCACTCACTGTCCCTCACTCCCCTCAAACCCCCTCACTCACTGTCACTCACTCCCCTCAACCCCCCTCAGTCACTGTCCCTCACTCCCCTCAAACCCCCTCACTCACTGTCCCTCACTCCCCTCAAACCCCCTCACTCACTGTCACTCACTCCCCTCAAACCCCCTCACTCACTGTCACTCACTCCCCTCAACCCCCCTCAGTCACTGTCACTCACTCCCCTCACACCCCCTCAGTCACTCTCACTCACTCCCCCCAACCTTGTATGAGATTGAGTCCCCACAGAGATATGCTGCCGTGTGAGTGGGGCGTCTTGGTTCTGGAGGAGGTGACTGAGATACAACCTGGGTGTAGGTGCTGGGAGGGAATACAGAGATAGGGAGGGGGTATATGGGCTGATGGGTGTGGTAGAGATAGGGAGGGGGTGTAGGGGGCTGGAGGGGGTGACAGAGATAGGGAGGGGGTGTAGGGGCTGGAGGGGGTGACAGAGATAGGGAGGGGGTGTAGGGGGCTGGAGGGGGTGACAGAGATAGGGAGGGGGTGTAGGGGCTGGAGGGGGTGACAGAGATAGGGAGGGGGTGTAGGGGGCTGGAGGGGGTGACAGAGATAGGGAGGGGGTGTAGGGGGCTGGAGGGGGTGACAGAGATAGGGAGGGGGTGTAGGGGGCTGGAGGGGGTGACAGAGATAGGGAGGGGGTGTAGGGGGCTGGAGGGGGTGACAGAGATAGGGAGGGGGTGTAGGGGGCTGGAGGGGGTGACAGAGATAGGGAGGGGGTGTAGGGGCTGGAGGGGGTGACAGAGATAGGGAGGGGGGTGTAGTGGGGATGGAGGGGGTGACAGAGATGGGGAGGGGGTGTAGGGGCTGGAGGGGGTGACAGAGATAGGGAGGGGGGTGTAGTGGGGATGGAGGGGGTGACAGAGATGGGGAGGGGGTGTAGGGGCTGGAGGAGGTGACAGAGATAGGGAGGGGGGTGTAGGGGCTGAGGAGATGACAGAGATAGGGAGGGGGTGTAGTGGGGATGGAGGGGGTGACAGAGATAGGGAGGGGGTGTAGGGGCTGGAGGGGGTGACAGAGATAGGGAGGGGGGTGTAGTGGGGATGGAGGGGGTGACAGAGATGGGGAGGGGGTGTAGGGGCTGGAGGGGGTGACAGAGATAGGGAGGGGGGTGTAGTGGGGATGGAGGGGGTGACAGAGATGGGGAGGGGGTGTAGGGGCTGGAGGAGGTGACAGAGATAGGGAGGGGGGTGTAGGGGCTGAGGAGATGACAGAGATAGGGAGGGGGTGTAGTGGGGATGGAGGGGGTGACAGAGATGGGGAGGGGGTGTAGAGGTTAGAGGGGGTAACAGAGAAATTGAGGGGGTGTAGGGGGCTGGAGAAAGTGACTGAGATAGGGAGGGGGGTGTAAGGGCTGGAGGGGGTGACAGAGAGAGGGAGGGGGGTGTAGGGGCTGACAGAGAGAGGGAGGGGGTGTAAGGGCTGGAGGGGGTGACAGAGAGAGGGAGGGGGTGTAGGGGGTTAAAGAGAGAGTGAGGGGGTGTAGGGGCTGGTGGGGGTGACAGAGATAGGGAGGGGGTGTAGGGGCTGACAGAGAGAGGGAGGGGGTGTAAGGGCTGGAGGGGGTGACAGAGAGAGGGAGTGGGGTGTAGCGGGTGACAGAGAGAGGGAGGGGGGTGTAGCGGGTGACAGAGAGGGGGAGCGGGGTGTAGCGGGTGACAGAGAGAGGGAGGGTCTGTAGTGACCGGATGTGATCTCTCCTTCGCGTGGCAGCCATGCTGGCTTTTGAGGCCCGGGCTGGTTGAGGCCTGCTCTCGGACCTGGAGCCCACAGCCCAGGCGGACGCTCCTCGCTCAGCTGCAAGTGACGTCTTTCTGAGATGAGGTGCTCCAGCCTCTGCCCTTTTGTTTCCCTGGAGATCTCCGCGGTGACCTGGCCCATCCTCCAGTCTGCTCTGAACCTTCTCATTCTCACCTCGCTGCTCGTGGGAGCCTGCTCTACGCCAACTGACAGGCCCATTGCCTACTCTGTAACAAAGGCCGCACTAGGAACCCCCAAGGGAGGGACTGTGGGATGTCCAGAGGCCGTGAGGGACAGGATATACATTAAACCTGAAGCAGCAGGGGGAGAGTGTGGGAGAGGGAGTACAACAGCAGGGGAATGCTGGGATGTGAGACACAGAGAGAGAGGGAAGTGGGGGCGGGATAGTGCACAGGACGATGGAGTTTCATTTTGTGAGGTAAACCAGAGCAGGACTCGCACAGTCGATGGTTGGTTGTGTTATGGAACATAACCGATCTCGGGTACAGGTTGAAAGTGGAGTGACAGGTAGGCAGGGTGGCGATGACGGATTTCAGCCTCAGTCACAGCTCTGAGTATCAGGCGCTGGGACGCCTTGGACAAGATGCTGGTGAGGCCACGTTCGGAATACTGCGTGGAACCCTGGTCACCCGACGACAGAAAAGGATGTTATCAAACTAGAAAGAGCGCAGAAAAGATTTCCTCGGATGCTCCCTGGACTGGAAGGTTTGAGTTGGAAGGCGAGGCTGTAAAGGCTGGGAGTTTCGTCCTCTGGAGACTGAAGGGTGACCTTATAGAGGTCGATAAAATCTTCGAGGAGAAAGTGAGGTCTGCAGATGCTGGAGTATCAGAGCTGAAAATGTGTTGCTGGAAAAGCGCAGCAGGTCAGGCAGCATCCAAGGAACAGGAGATTCGACGTTTCGGGCAGAAGAAGGGCTTATGCCCGAAACGTCAAATCTCCTGCTCCTTGGATGCTGCCTGACCTGCTGCGCTTTTCCAGCAACACATTTTCAGCTCTATAAAATCATAGGTAAAGATGGATAAGCTGACAGTTTTTCACCCTGTCTCAAACTAGAGGGCACACGTTTTAATCAACTCCGAGAAAGCAAGGACTGAAGGGTTTGGAAGGATATGGGCCGGGTGCTGGCAGGCGGGACTAGATTGGGTCGGGATATCTGTTCGGCATGGACGGAAGGGTGCGTTTCCTGTGCTGTACATCTCTTCGACTCTATGACTGCAGAGGTTAGAGATCAGAGTCGAGAGTGGGGCGCTGGAAAAGCGCAGCCGGTCCAGCAGCATCCGAGGAGCAGGAATATCAATGTTTCGAGCATCAGGAATGAGGCTTATGGGCCGGCGGGAAGGGGGAGCTGAGAGATAAATGGGAGGGAGGGACGGCATAGGTTTAAGGTGAGAGGGGAGAGATGCAAAAGATTCCAGAGGGCCAACGTTTTTCACACAGAGGGTGGTGAGTGTATGGAACAGGTTGCGAGAGGTAGAGGTGGGGGGAAGGACAATTTTGTCATTGAAGAAACATTTGGACAAGTACTAGGGAAGGGTATGGAGGGATATGGACCAAACGCAGGGAAATGGGGCAGCACAGACAAGCTGGGCCGAAGGGCCTGTTTCCATGCTGTAAACCTCGATGACTCTCTGACCGGGGAGTAACTAGGGGAGGTAACAGGAGAAGCGGGACAGTGGGGGAAGAGGCTGGAGAGTGGGCAGAGGGATCAGTGGGGGAGTGAGTGAGTGAGGGAGCGAGCAGGGCAGTGGTGACGTGAGGTTGGGGGGGGGTAGGTGGGCAGGAGCTGGGGGGAAGGGGAGGGAGCTGGATTGAGGGTGAGCAGACTGGCGAGCGAGGGAAGGGAGCTGCGTTGAGCGGGAGCCAGCCGGTTCCTGCCCGTCTCCCACGGAGAATTGCATTCCTGCTCTGCAAAGGCTTCTGGGAATAACTTTCGAGTCGTCCTTCATCGTCCTCGACAACTCAAAACAAAGGTGTGGCACGGAGCACTTGTGGAAAGTTTCCGACCTTGAGCTGATGGTGAAGGTGGGAGCTGCCTGAACATGTTTACTCTGCCCCTCGAAGCTATCTTCACCAATCTCACGCTGTTTAGAGCAGAGAGCACCAAAACCAACAGCGTTCCAGGGGCTCCAAGCTCACCCCTGTCCCCACTCGTTCGGCAGCCTCGCACACCTACCCCATTCTCCTCTTCCCTCCCAGCATTGATCCCTACACCTTCCGCTCCGACATGATGTCCCCAAGTCACAGCGTGCTGGGAACACAGCCGAAACCCTGTCAACACCCCTGCCAATCTTTTCTGAACCCTGTCGAGTTTCACTTCATCCTTTCGAGAGGAGGGAGACCAGAACGGCGCGCGATATTCCAAAAATGGTCAAACGGATGGACTGCGCGGCAGCAACATGGCCGCCCAACGCCGAGACTCAATGGGACATGTACGTCTTCAATGTGAGCCACAAAACCGTTTCCTAAAAGATCTCTCATCGCTCCGCAAACTGTCTTTGCTCCTTCTCAGTCCCCTCCCACTGGCTCCCTCAGGTCACTCCCGCACAATCACTCCCCGACCCATCTCCCTCCAGTTCCAGCTCCTTCCGGACCTTCCCCACTCCCTCCCACTCAGTTTCTACCTCCAGCAGACCAACTCGAGCGATCGGCTCATCCCCAGCACGGAAGGGCACCGCCAGCTTTTACTGGGACACAGACTCTTGGGCAGTCACTGTTACTGGGACACAGACTCTTGGGCAGTCACTGTTACTGGGGGATACAGGCTCAGAGACAGTCACTTTTACTGGAATACAGTCTCAGAGTCAGTCACTGCTACTGGGATACAGTCTCAGAAAAAGTCACTGTTACTGGGGATATAGTGTATGAGACAGTCACTGTTACTGGCATACAGTTTCAGAGGCAGTCACTGTTACTGGGGGTACAGTCTCAGATACAGTCACTGTTACTGGGTTATAGTCTCAGACGTAGTCACTGTTCCTGGGGATACTGTGTCAGAGACAGTCACTGTTACTGGGATGCAGTCTCAGAGACAGTCACCATTACTGGGGGTACAGTCTCAGAGACAGTCACTGTTACTGATGGCACAGTCTCAGAGACAACCACTGTTACTGGGATATAGTCTTAGAGACAAACACTGTTACTGGGGGTACAGTCTCAGAGACAGTCACCGGTTCTTGGGGACACAGTCTCAGATACTGTAACTGTTACTGGGATACAGTCTCAGTGTCAGTCACTGCTACTGGGATACAGTCTCAGAGAAAGTCACGGTTACTGGGGATTGAGTCTCTGAGACTGTCACTGTTACTGGGGATACATTCTCAGAAAAGTCATAGTTACTGGGATACAGTCTCAGAGACAGTCATTGTTACTGGGATACAGTCTCAGAGACAGTCACTATTACTGGAGTACAGTCTCAGAGACCTGTAACTGGGGGTACAGTTTCAGATACAGTCACTGTTACTGGGATTCAGTCTCCGAGAAAGTCACTGTTACTGGGGATACAGTCTCAGAGACAGTCACGTTTACTGGGTTACAGTCTCAGAGTCAGTAACTGCTACTGGGATACAGTCTCAGAAAAAGACACTGTTATTGAGGATACAGTGTATGAGACAGTCACTGTTACTGGGACACAGTCTCAGAGACAGTCACTATTACTGGGGGTGCAGTTTCAGATACATTCACTGTTACTGCGATACAGTCTCAGAGACAGTCACCGGTTCTTGGGGACACAGTCTCAGATACTGTAACTGTTACTGGGATACAGCCTCAGTGTCAGTCACTGTTACTGGGATACAGTCTCAGAGAAAGTCACGGTTACTGGGGATCGAGTCTCTGAGACTGTCACGGTTACTGGGGATACAATCTCAGAGACAGTCTCTGTTCCAGGGATACATTCTCAGAAAAGTCACAGTTACTGGGATACAGTCTCAGAAACAGTCATTGTTACTGGGATACAGTCTCAGAGACAGTCACTATTACTGGAGTACAGTCTCAGAGGCAGTCCCTGTGACTGGGGGTACAGCTTCAGATACAGTCACTGTTACTGGGATTCAGTCTCCGAGAAAGTCACTGTTACTGGGGATACAGTCTCAGAGAAAGTCACTGTTATGGGGCTGCAGTCTCAGAGACAGTCACTGTTACGGGGATACAGTCTCAGAGACAGTCACGTTTACTGGGTTACAGTCTCAGAGTCAGTAACTGCTACTGGGATACAGTCTCAGAAAAAGTCACTGTTATTGGGGATACAGTGTATGAGACAGTCACTGTTACTGGGACACAGTCTCAGAGACAGTCACTGTTACTGGGGATACAGTCTCTGAGACAGTCACAATTACTGGGATACAGTCTCAGAAACAGACAGTGTTACTTGGATACAGTCTCCGAGACAGTGACTGTTACTGGGCTACAGTCCAGGGACAGTCTCTGTTACTGGTTGTACAGTCTCAGAGACAGTCACTGTTCGTGGGGGTACAGTTTCAGCTACAGTCACAGTTACTGGGATTCAGTCTCAGAGAAAGTCACTGTTACTGGGGATCAAGTCTCAGAGACAGTCACTGTTATGGGGATACAGTCTCAGAGACAGTCACTATTACTGGGGGTGCAGTTTCAGATACATTCACTGTTACTGCGATACAGTCTCAGAGACAGTCACCGGTTCTTGGGGACACAGTCTCAGATACTGTAACTGTTACTGGGATACAGCCTCAGTGTCAGTCACTGTTACTGGGATACAGTCTCAGAGAAAGTCACGGTTAGTGGGGATTGAGTCTCTGAGACTGTCACGGTTACTGGGGATACAATCTCAGAGACAGTCTCTGTTCCAGGGATACATTCTCAGAAAAGTCACAGTTACTGGGATACAGTCTCAGAAACAGTCATTGTTACTGGGATACAGTCTCAGAGACAGTCACTATTACTGGAGTACAGTCTCAGAGGCAGTCCCTGTGACTGGGGGTACAGCTTCAGATACAGTCACTGTTACTGGGATTCAGTCTCCGAGAAAGTCACTGTTACTGGGGATACAGTCTCAGAGAAAGTCACTGTTATGGGGATGCAGTCTCAGAGACAGTCACTGTTACGGGGATACAGTCTCAGAGACAGTCACGTTTACTGGGTTACAGTCTCAGAGTCAGTAACTGCTACTGGGATACAGTCTCAGAAAAAGTCACTGTTATTGGGGATACAGTGTATGAGACAGTCACTGTTACTGGGACACAGTCTCAGAGACAGTCACTGTTACTGGGGATACAGTCTCTGAGACAGTCACAATTACTGGGATACAGTCTCAGAAACAGACAGTGTTACTTGGATACAGTCTCCGAGACAGTGACTGTTACTGGGCTACAGTCCAGGGACAGTCTCTGTTACTGGTTGTACAGTCTCAGAGACAGTCACTGTTCGTGGGGGTACAGTTTCAGCTACAGTCACAGTTACTGGGATTCAGTCTCAGAGACAGTCACTGTTATGGGGATACAGTCTCAGAGACAGTCACTTTTACTGGGATACAGTCTCAGAGTCAGTCACTGCTACTGGGATATAGTCTCAGAAAAAGTCATTGTTACTGGGGATACAGTGTATGAGACAGTCACTGTTCCTGAAATACAGTCTCAGAGACAGTCACTGTTACTGGGGGGACAGTTACAGATACAGTCACTGTTACTGGGATATAGTCTCAGACACAGACACTGTTCCTGGGGATACAGTGTCAAAGACAGTCACTGTTCCTGGGATGCAGTCTCAGAGACAGTCACCATTACTGGGGAACACAGTCTCAGACACAGTCACTGTTACTGGTGGCACAGTCTCATAGACAGCCACTGTTACTGGGATACAGTCTTAGAGACAGCCACTGTTACTGGGATACAGTCTCAGAGACAGTCACTGCTACTGGGATACAGTCTGCGAAAGGTCACAGTTACTGGGATACAGTCTCAGAGACAGTCACTGTTACTGAGATACAGTCTCAGAGACAGTCACCATTTCTGGGGGTCCAGTTTCAGATACAGTCACTGTTACAGGGATACTGTCAAAGAGACTGTCATTGTTACTGGGATACATTCTCAGACACATCACTGTTACTGATGGCACAGTCTCAGAGACAGCCACTGTTACTGGAATGCAGTCACAGAGACAGCCACTGTTACTGGGATACAGTCTCAGAGTCAGTCACTGCTACTGGGATACAGTCTCAGAGAAAGTCTTTGTTACTGGGGATACAGTCTCTGAGACAGTCACTGTTACTGGGGATACTGGGGGACACAGTCTCGGAGACAGTCATGGTTATTGGGAGTACAGTCTCAGAGACAGCCACTGTAACTGGGTACAGCTCAGAGACAGTCACTGTTTCTGGGACACAGTCTCAGAGACTGTCACTGTTACTGGGGGCATACTCTCAGAGATGGTCACTGTTACTGGGATACAGTCTTAGAGACAGTCACTTTTACTGGGGGATACATTCTCAAAGACAGTCACCATTACTGAGGGTACAGTGTCAGACAGTTACTGTTCCTGGGATACTGTCTCAGTGACAGTCGCTGTTACAGGGGATACAGTTTCAGAGACAGTCACTATTACTGGGGGTAAGTCTCACAGACAGTCACCGTTACTGGGGGACACAGTCTCAGAGACAGTCACTATTACTGAGGGTACAGTCTCAGAGACAGTCACCGTTACTGGGGGTACAGTCTCAGAGACAGTCACTGTTACTGGGGGTACAGTCTCAGAGACAGTCACTGTTACTGGGGATACTGTGTATGAGACAGTCATTGTTATTGGGATACAGGCTCAGAGAAAGTCACTGTTACTGGGGATACAGTCTGAGGGGCAGTCACTGTTCCTGGGATACAGACTCAGAGACAGTCACCATTACTGAGGGTACGGTCTCAGACAGTCACTGTTCCTGGGATACAGTCTCAGGGACAGTCACTGTTCCTGGGGTACAGTGTCCGAGACAGTCACTGTTACTGGGATGCAGTCTCAGAGATAGTCACCGTTACTGGGGGTACAGTCTCAGAGACAGTCCTCATTACTGGGGGTACAGTCTCGGAGGCAGTCACTGTTCCTGGGATACAGTCTCAGAGACAGTCACCGTTACTGGGGGACACAGTCTCAGAGACAGTCACTGTTGCTGGTGGTACAGTCTCGGAGACAGCCACTGTTACTGGGATACAGTCTCAGGGACAGCCACTGTTACTGGGATACAATCTCAGAGACAGTCACCGTTACTGGGTTAGACAGTTTCAGAGTGAGTCATTGTTCCTGGGATACAGTCTCAGAGACAGTCACTTTTACTGGGATGCAGTCTCAGAGACAGTCACCGTTACTGGGGGACACAATCTCAGAGACAGTCACCGTTACTGGGTTAGACAGTTTCAGAGTGAGTCGTTGTTCCTGGGATACCGTCTCAGAGACAGTCACTTTTACTGGGATACAGTCTCAGAGTCAGTCACTGCTACTGGGATACAGTCTCAGAGAAAGTCTTTGTTACTGGGGATACAGTCTCTGAGACAGTCACTGTTACTGGGATACAGTCTTAGAGACAGCCACTGTTACTGGGATACAGTCTCAGAGATAGTCACCGTTACTGGGGGTACAGTCTCAGAGACAGTCCTCATTACTGGGGGTACAGTCTCGGAGGCAGTCACTGTTCCTGGGATACAGTCTCAGAGACAGTCACCATTTCTGGGGGTCCAGTTTCAGATACAGTCACTGTTACAGGGATACTGTCAAAGAGACTGTCATTGTTACTGGGATACATTCTCAGACACATCACTGTTACTGATGGCACAGTCTCAGAGACAGCCACTGTTACTGGAATGCAGTCACAGAGACAGCCACTGTTACTGGGATACAGTCTCAGAGTCAGTCACTGCTACTGGGATACAGTCTCAGAGAAAGTCTTTGTTACTGGGGATACAGTCTCTGAGACAGTCACTGTTACTGGGGATACTGGGGGACACAGTCTCGGAGACAGTCATGGTTATTGGGAGTACAGTCTCAGAGACAGCCACTGTAACTGGGTACAGCTCAGAGACAGTCACTGTTTCTGGGACACAGTCTCAGAGACTGTCACTGTTACTGGGGGCATACTCTCAGAGATGGTCACTGTTACTGGGATACAGTCTTAGAGACAGTCACTTTTACTGGGGGATACATTCTCAAAGACAGTCACCATTACTGAGGGTACAGTGTCAGACAGTTACTGTTCCTGGGATACTGTCTCAGTGACAGTCGCTGTTACAGGGGATACAGTTTCAGAGACAGTCACTATTACTGGGGGTAAGTCTCACAGACAGTCACCGTTACTGGGGGACACAGTCTCAGAGACAGTCACTATTACTGAGGGTACAGTCTCAGAGACAGTCACCGTTACTGGGGGTACAGTCTCAGAGACAGTCACTGTTACTGGGGGTACAGTCTCAGAGACAGTCACTGTTACTGGGGATACTGTGTATGAGACAGTCATTGTTATTGGGATACAGGCTCAGAGAAAGTCACTGTTACTGGGGATACAGTCTGAGGGGCAGTCACTGTTCCTGGGATACAGACTCAGAGACAGTCACCATTACTGAGGGTACGGTCTCAGACAGTCACTGTTCCTGGGATACAGTCTCAGGGACAGTCACTGTTCCTGGGGTACAGTGTCCGAGACAGTCACTGTTACTGGGATGCAGTCTCAGAGATAGTCACCGTTACTGGGGGTACAGTCTCAGAGACAGTCCTCATTACTGGGGGTACAGTCTCGGAGGCAGTCACTGTTCCTGGGATACAGTCTCAGAGACAGTCACCGTTACTGGGGGACACAGTCTCAGAGACAGTCACTGTTGCTGGTGGTACAGTCTCGGAGACAGCCACTGTTACTGGGATACAGTCTCAGGGACAGCCACTGTTACTGGGATACAATCTCAGAGACAGTCACCGTTACTGGGTTAGACAGTTTCAGAGTGAGTCGTTGTTCCTGGGATACAGTCTCAGAGACAGTCACCTTTACTGGGATGCAGTCTCAGAGACAGTCACCGTTACTGGGGGACACAATCTCAGAGACAGTCACCGTTACTGGGTTAGACAGTTTCAGAGTGAGTCGTTGTTCCTGGGATACCGTCTCAGAGACAGTCACTTTTACTGGGATACAGTCTCAGAGTCAGTCACTGCTACTGGGATACAGTCTCAGAGAAAGTCACTGTTACTGGGGATACAGTCTGAAGGACAATCACTGTTCCTGGGATACCGATTCAGAGACAGTCACCATTACTGGGGGTACAGTCTCAGACAGTCACTGTTCCTGGGATACAGTCTCAGGGATAGTCAATGTTCCTGGGATACAGTGTCCGAGACAGTCACTGTTCCTGGGATGCTGTCTCAGAGACAGTCACCGTTACTGGGGGACACAGTCTCAGAGACAGTCACTGTTGCTGGTGGTACAGTCTCGGAGACAGCCACTGTTACTGGGATACAATCTCAGAGACAGTCACCGTTACTGGGTTAGACAGTTTCAGAGTGAGTCATTGTTCCTGGGATACAGTCTCCGAGACAGTCACTTTTACTGGGATACAGTCTCAGAGTCAGTCACTGTTACTGGGATACAGTCTCAGAGAAAGTCTTTGTTACTGGGGATACAGTCTCTGAGACAGTCACTGTTACTGGGGATACAGTCTCAGAGACAGTCTCTGTTACAAGGATACAGTTTCAGAAAAGTCACTGTAGCTGGGATAAAGTCTCAGAGACAATCACTGTTACTGGGGGATACATTCTCAGAGACAGTCACGGCTATAGGGAGTACAGTCTCCGAGACAGCCACTGTTACTGGATACAGTCTCAGAGACAGTCACTGTTACTGGTATACGGTCTCAGAGACAGTCACTGTTACTGGGGGCACAGTCTCAGAGACAGTCACTGTTACTGGGGGCATACTCTCAGGGACTGTCACTGTTGCTGGGATACAGTTAGAGACAGTCACTTTTACTTGAGGATACAGTCTCAGAGACAGTCACCAATACTGAGGGTACAGTCTCAGAGACAGTCAATGTTACTGTGATACAGTCTCAGAGGCAGTCACTGTTACTGGGATACAGTCTCAGAGACAGTCACTGTTACTGGTATACGGTCTCAGAGACAGTCACTGTTACTGGGGGCACAGTCTCAGAGACAGTCACTGTTACTGGGGGCATACTCTCAGGGACTGTCACTGTTGCTGGGATACAGTCTTAGAGACAGTCACTTTTACTTGGGGATACAGTCTCAGAGACAGTCACCAATACTGAGGGTACAGTCTCAGAGACAGTCACTGTTACTGTGATACAGTCTCAGAGACAGTCACTATTACTGGGGGTAAGTCTCAGAGGCATGCACTGTTACTGGGATACAGTCTCAGAGACAGTCACTGTTACTGGGGGTAAGTCTCAGAGACAGTCACTGTTACTGGGGGTACAGTCTCAGACAGTCACTGTTCCTGGGATACAGTCTTAGGGACAGTCAATGTTCCAGGGATACAGTCTCAGGGACAGTCAATGTTGCTGGTGGTACAGTCTCGGAGACAGCCTCTTTTACTGGGATACAATCTCAGGGACAGCCACTGTTACTGGGATACAATCTCAGAGACAGTCACCATTACTGGGGGTACAGTCTCAGAGACAGTCAACATTACTGTGGGCATGGTCTCAGAGACAGTCACTGTTACTGGGATACAGTGTTAGAGACAGTCACTTTTACTGGGGGATACAGTCTTAGAGACAGTCGCCATTACTGAGGGTACAGTCTCAGAGACAGTCACCCTTCCTGGGATACAGTCTCAGAGACAGTTACTGTTCCTGGGACACAGTCTCAGAGACAGTCGCTGTTACAGTGGATGAACTCTCAGAGATAGTCACTTTTACTGGGATTCAGTCTCAGAGAAAGTCTTCGTTACTGGGGATACAGTCTCTGAGACAGTCACTGTTACTGGGGATACTGGGGGACACAGTCTCGGAGACAGTCATGGTTATTGGGAGTACAGTCTCAGAGACAGCCACTGTAACTGGGTACAGCTCAGAGACAGTCACTGTTACTGGGACACAGTCTCAGAGACAGTCACTGTTACTGGGGATACAGTCTCTGAGACAGTCACAATTACTGGGATACAGTCTCAGAAACAGACAGTGTTACTTGGATACAGTCTCCGAGACAGTGACTGTTACTGGGCTACAGTCCAGGGACAGTCTCTGTTACTGGTTGTACAGTCTCAGAGACAGTCACTGTTCGTGGGGGTACAGTTTCAGCTACAGTCACAGTTACTGGGATTCAGTCTCAGAGAAAGTCACTGTTACTGGGGATCAAGTCTCAGAGACAGTCACTGTTATGGGGATACAGTCTCAGAGACAGTCACTTTTACTGGGATACAGTCTCAGAGTCAGTCACTGCTACTGGGATATAGTCTCAGAAAAAGTCATTGTTACTGGGGATACAGTGTATGAGACAGTCACTGTTCCTGAAATACAGTCTCAGAGACAGTCACTGTTACTGGGGGTACAGTTACAGATACAGTCACTGTTACTGGGATATAGTCTCAGACACAGACACTGTTCCTGGGGATACAGTGTCAAAGACAGTCACTGTTCCTGGGATGCAGTCTCAGAGACAGTCACCATTACTGGGGGACACAGTCTCAGACACAGTCACTGTTACTGGTGGCACAGTCTCATAGACAGCCACTGTTACTGGGATACAGTCTTAGAGACAGCCACTGTTACTGGGATACAGTCTCAGAGACAGTCACTTTTACTGGGATACAGTCTCAGAGTCAGTCACTGCTACTGGGATACAGTCTGCGAAAGGTCACAGTTACTGGGATACAGTCTCAGAGACAGTCACTGTTACTGAGATACAGTCTCAGAGACAGTCACCATTTCTGGGGGTCCAGTTTCAGATACAGTCACTGTTACAGGGATACTGTCAAAGAGACTGTCATTGTTACTGGGATACATTCTCAGACACATCACTGTTACTGATGGCACAGTCTCAGAGACAGCCACTGTTACTGGAATGCAGTCACAGAGACAGCCACTGTTACTGGGATACAGTCTCAGAGTCAGTCACTGCTACTGGGATACAGTCTCAGAGAAAGTCTTTGTTACTGGGGATACAGTCTCTGAGACAGTCACTGTTACTGGGGATACTGGGGGACACAGTCTCGGAGACAGTCATGGTTATTGGGAGTACAGTCTCAGAGACAGCCACTGTAACTGGGTACAGCTCAGAGACAGTCACTGTTTCTGGGACACAGTCTCAGAGACTGTCACTGTTACTGGGGGCATACTCTCAGAGATGGTCACTGTTACTGGGATACAGTCTTAGAGACAGTCACTTTTACTGGGGGATACATTCTCAAAGACAGTCACCATTACTGAGGGTACAGTGTCAGACAGTTACTGTTCCTGGGATACTGTCTCAGTGACAGTCGCTGTTACAGGGGATACAGTTTCAGAGACAGTCACTATTACTGGGGGTAAGTCTCACAGACAGTCACCGTTACTGGGGGACACAGTCTCAGAGACAGTCACTATTACTGAGGGTACAGTCTCAGAGACAGTCACCGTTACTGGGGGTACAGTCTCAGAGACAGTCACTGTTACTGGGGGTACAGTCTCAGAGACAGTCACTGTTACTGGGGATACTGTGTATGAGACAGTCATTGTTATTGGGATACAGGCTCAGAGAAAGTCACTGTTACTGGGGATACAGTCTGAGGGGCAGTCACTGTTCCTGGGATACAGACTCAGAGACAGTCACCATTACTGAGGGTACGGTCTCAGACAGTCACTGTTCCTGGGATACAGTCTCAGGGACAGTCACTGTTCCTGGGGTACAGTGTCCGAGACAGTCACTGTTACTGGGATGCAGTCTCAGAGATAGTCACCGTTACTGGGGGTACAGTCTCAGAGACAGTCCTCATTACTGGGGGTACAGTCTCGGAGGCAGTCACTGTTCCTGGGATACAGTCTCAGAGACAGTCACCGTTACTGGGGGACACAGTCTCAGAGACAGTCACTGTTGCTGGTGGTACAGTCTCGGAGACAGCCACTGTTACTGGGATACAGTCTCAGGGACAGCCACTGTTACTGGGATACAATCTCAGAGACAGTCACCGTTACTGGGTTAGACAGTTTCAGAGTGAGTCGTTGTTCCTGGGATACAGTCTCAGAGACAGTCACTTTTACTGGGATGCAGTCTCAGAGACAGTCACCGTTACTGGGGGACACAATCTCAGAGACAGTCACCGTTACTGGGTTAGACAGTTTCAGAGTGAGTCGTTGTTCCTGGGATACCGTCTCAGAGACAGTCACTTTTACTGGGATACAGTCTCAGAGTCAGTCACTGCTACTGGGATACAGTCTCAGAGAAAGTCACTGTTACTGGGGATACAGTCTGAAGGACAATCACTGTTCCTGGGATACCGATTCAGAGACAGTCACCATTACTGGGGGTACAGTCTCAGACAGTCACTGTTCCTGGGATACAGTCTCAGGGATAGTCAATGTTCCTGGGATACAGTGTCCGAGACAGTCACTGTTCCTGGGATGCTGTCTCAGAGACAGTCACCGTTACTGGGGGACACAGTCTCAGAGACAGTCACTGTTGCTGGTGGTACAGTCTCGGAGACAGCCACTGTTACTGGGATACAATCTCAGAGACAGTCACCGTTACTGGGTTAGACAGTTTCAGAGTGAGTCATTGTTCCTGGGATACAGTCTCCGAGACAGTCACTTTTACTGGGATACAGTCTCAGAGTCAGTCACTGTTACTGGGATACAGTCTCAGAGAAAGTCTTTGTTACTGGGGATACAGTCTCTGAGACAGTCACTGTTACTGGGGATACAGTCTCAGAGACAGTCTCTGTTACAAGGATACAGTTTCAGAAAAGTCACTGTAGCTGGGATAAAGTCTCAGAGACAATCACTGTTACTGGGGGATACATTCTCAGAGACAGTCACGGCTATAGGGAGTACAGTCTCCGAGACAGCCACTGTTACTGGATACAGTCTCAGAGACAGTCACTGTTACTGGTATACGGTCTCAGAGACAGTCACTGTTACTGGGGGCACAGTCTCAGAGACAGTCACTGTTACTGGGGGCATACTCTCAGGGACTGTCACTGTTGCTGGGATACAGTTAGAGACAGTCACTTTTACTTGAGGATACAGTCTCAGAGACAGTCACCAATACTGAGGGTACAGTCTCAGAGACAGTCAATGTTACTGTGATACAGTCTCAGAGGCAGTCACTGTTACTGGGATACAGTCTCAGAGACAGTCACTGTTACTGGTATACGGTCTCAGAGACAGTCACTGTTACTGGGGGCACAGTCTCAGAGACAGTCACTGTTACTGGGGGCATACTCTCAGGGACAGTCACCGTTACTGGGGAACACAGTCTCAGAGACAATCACCGTTACTGGAGGACACAGTCTCAGAGACAGTCACCGTTGCTGGGGGTACAGTCTCAGAGACAGTCACTGTTACTGCGATGCAGTCTCAGAGACAGTCACCGTTACTGGGGAACACAGTCTCAGAGACAGTCACCGTTGCTGGGGGTACAGTCTCAGAGACAGTCACCGTTGCTGGGGGTACAGTCTCAGAGACAGTCACTGTTACTGGGGGTACAGTCTCAGAGACAGTCACTGTTACTGGGGATACTGTGTATGAGACAGTCACTGTTACTAGGATACAGGCTCAGAGAAAGTCACTGTTACTGGGGATACAGTCTGAGGGACTTTCACTGTTCCTGGGATACAGACTCAGAGACAGTCCTCATTACTGGGGGGTCCGGTCTCAGACAGTCACTGTTCCTGGGATACAGTCTCAGGGACAGTCACTGTTCCTGGGTTACAGTGTCCGAGACAGTCACTGTTACTGGGATACAATCTCGGAGACAGTCACCGTTACTGGGTTAGACAGTTTCAGAGTGAGTCGTTGTTCCTGGGAAACCTTCTCAGAGACAGTCACTTTTACTGGGATACAGTCTCAGAGTCAGTCACTGCTACTGGGATACAGTCTCAGAGAAAGTCTTTGTTACTGGAGATACAGTCTCTGAGACAGTCACTGTTACTGGGGATACAGTCTCAGAGACAGTCTCTGTTACAGGGGATGCAGTCTCAGAGACAGTCTCTGTTACAGGGATACAGTCTCAGAAAAGTCACTGTAGCTGGGATAAAGTCTCAGAGACAATCACTGTTACTGGGGAACACAGTCTCAGAGACAGTCACGGCTATTGGAGGTACAGTCTCCGAGACAGCCACTGTTACTGGGCACGGTCTCAGAGTCAGTCACTGTTACTGGGGGCACAGTCTCAGAGATAGTCACTGTTACTGGGGGCATACTCTCAGGGACTGTCACTGTTGCTGGGATACAGTTAGAGACAGTCACTTTTACTGGGGGATACACTCTCAGAGACAGTCACCATTACTGAGGTTACAGTCTCAGAGACAGTCACCCTTTCTGGGACACAGTCTCAGAGACAGTCGCTGTTACAGTGGATGAACTCTCAGAGACAGTCACTTTTACTGGGATAGTCTCAGAGAAAGTCTTTGTTACTGGGGATACAGTCTCTGAGACAGTCACTGTTACTGGGGATACTGGGGGACACAGTCTCGGAGACAGTCATGGTTATTGGGAGTACAGTCTCAGAGACAGCCACTGTAACTGGGTACAGCTCAGAGACAGTCACTGTTACTGGGGGCATACTCTCAGAGATGGTCACTGTTACTGGGATACAGTCTTAGAGACAGTCACTTTTACTGAGGGTACAGTGTCAGACAGTTACTGTTCCTGGGATACAGTCTCAGTGACAGTCGCTGTTACAGGGGATACAGTCTCAGAGACAGTCACTATTACTGGGGGTAAGTCTCACAGACAGTCACTGTTACTGCGATGCAGTCTCAGAGACAGTCACTGTTACTGGGGAACACAGTCTCAGAGACAGTCACTGTTACTGGGGAACACAGTCTCAGAGACAGTCACCGTTGCTGGGGGTACAGTCTCAGAGACAGTCACTGTTACTGGCGGTACAGTCTCAGAGACAGTCACTGTTACTGGGGATACTGTGTATGAGACAGTCACTGTTACTAGGATACAGGCTCAGAGAAAGTCACTGTTACTGGGGATACAGTCTGAGGGACTTTCACTGTTCCTGGGATACAGGCTCAGAGACAGTCACCATTACTGGGGGGTCCGGTCTCAGACAGTCACTGTTCCTGGGATACAGTCTCAGAGATAGTCACCGTTACTGGGGGTACAGTCTCAGAGACAGTCCTCATTACTGGAGGTACAGTCTCGGAGGCAGTCAATGTTCCTGGGATACAGTGCCAGAGTCAGTCACTGTTCCTGGGATGCAGTCTCAGAGACAGTCACCGTTACTGGGGGACACAGTCTCAGAGACAGTCACTGTTGCTGGTGGTACAGTCTCGGAGACAGCCACTGTTACTGGGATACAATCTCAGAGACAGTCACCGTTACTGGGTTAGACAGTTTCAGAGTGAGTCGTTGTTCCTGGGATACCATCTCAGAGACAGTCACTTTTACTGGGATACAGTCTCAGAGTCAGTCACTGTTACTGGGATACAGTCTCAGAGACAGTCACTGTTACAGGGGATACAGTCTCAGAGACAGTCACTGTTACTGGCGGTACAGTCTCAGAGACAGTCACTGTTACTGGGGATACTGTGTATGAGACAGTCACTGTTACTGGGGGCATACTCTCACGGACTGTCACTGTTGCTGGGATACATTCTTAGAGACAGTCACTTTTACTTGGGGATACAGTCTCAGAGACAGTCACCAATACTGAGGGTACAGTCTCAGAGACAGTCACTGTTACTGGGATACAGTCTCAGAGACAGTCACCATTACTGGGGTTACAGTCTCAGACAGTCACTGTTCCTGGGGTACAGTCTCAGGGACAGCCACTGTTACTGGCATACAATCTCAGAGACAGTCACCGTTACTGGGTTAGACAGTTTCAGTGTGAGTCGTTGTTCCTGGGATACAGTCTTAGAGACAGTCACTTTTACTGGGGGATACAGTCTCAGAGACAGTCACCATTACTGAGGGTACAGTCTCAGAGACAGTCACTGTTACTGGGGGTACAGTTTCAGATACAGTCCCTGTTACTGGGATACAGTCTCAGAAAAGTCACTGTAGCTGGGATAAAGTCTCAGAGACTGTCACTGTTACTGGGGGCATACTCTCAGAGATGGTCACTGTTACTGGGATACAGTCTTAGAGACAGTCACTTTTACTGGGGGATACATTCTCAGTGACAGTCACCATTACTGAGGGTATAGTGTCAGACAGTTACTGTTCCTGGGATACAGTCTCAGTGACAGTCGCTGTTACAGGGGATACAGTCTCAGTGACAGTCACTGTTACTGCGATGCAGTCTCAGAGACAGTCACTGTTACTGGGGAACACAGTCTCAGAGACAGTCACCGTTACTGGAGGACACAGTCTCAGAGACAGTCACTGTTACTGGGATACAGTCTCAGAGACAGTCACTGTTACTGGGGGTACAGTCTCAGAGACAGTCACTGTTACTGGCGGTACAGTCTCAGAGAAAGTCACTGTTACTGGGGATACTGTCTGAGGGACTTTCACTGTTCCTGGGATACAGACTCAGAGACAGTCACCATTACTGGGGGGTCCGGTCTCAGACAGTCACTGTTCCTGGGATACAGTCTCAGGGACAGTCACTGTTCCTGGGTTACAGTGTCCGAGACAGTCACTGTTACTGGAATGCTGTCTCAGAGATAGTCACCGTTACTGGGGGTACAGTCTCAGAGACAGTCCTCATTACTGGCGGTTCAGTTCGGAGGCAGTCACTGTTCCTGGGATACAGTCTCAGGGACAGTCAATGTTCCTGGGATACAGTGTCAGAGTCAGTCACTGTTCCTGGGATGCAGTCTCAGAGACAGTCACCGTTACTGGGGGACACAGTCTCAGAGACAGTCACTGTTGCTGGTGGTACAGTCTCGGAGACAGCCACTGTTACTGGGATACAGTCTCAGGGACAGCCACTGTTACTGGGATACAATCTCAGAGACAGTCACCGTTACTGGGTTAGACAGTTTCAGAGTGAGTCGTTGTTCCTGGGATACCGTCTCAGAGACAGTCACTTTTACTGGGGGATACAGTCTCAGAGTCAGTCACTGCTACTGGGATACAGTCTCAGAGAAAGTCACTGTTACTGGGGATACAGTCTCTGAGACAGTCACTGTTACTGGGGATACAGTCTCAGAGACAGTCTCTGTTACAGGGATACAGTCTCAGAAAAGTCACTGTAGCTGGGATAAAGTCTCAGAGACAATCACTGTTACTGGGGAACACAGTCTCAGAGACAGTCACGGCTATTGGAGGTACAGTCTCTGAGACAGCCACTGTTACTGGGTACAGTCTCAGAGACAGTCACCGTTACTGGGGAACACAGTCTCAGAGACAGTCACTGTTACTGGGGAACACAGTCTCAGAGACAGTCACTGTTACTGGGGAACACAGTCTCAGAGACAGTCACCGTTACTGGAGGACACAGTCTCAGAGACAGTCACTGTTACTGGGATACAGTCTCAGAGACAGTCACTGTTACTGGGGGTACAGTCTCAGAGACAGTCACTGTTACTGGCGGTACAGTCTCAGAGAAAGTCACTGTTACTGGGGATACTGTCTGAGGGACTTTCACTGTTCCTGGGATACAGACTCAGAGACAGTCACCATTACTGGGGGGTCCGGTCTCAGACAGTCACTGTTCCTGGGATACAGTCTCAGGGACAGTCACTGTTCCTGGGTTACAGTGTCCGAGACAGTCACTGTTACTGGAATGCTGTCTCAGAGATAGTCACCGTTACTGGGGGTACAGTCTCAGAGACAGTCCTCATTACTGGAGGTACAGTCTCGGAGGCAGTCACTGTTCCTGGGATACAGTCTCAGGGACAGTCAATGTTCCTGGGATACAGTGTCAGAGTCAGTCACTGTTCCTGGGATGCAGTCTCAGAGACAGTCACCGTTACTGGGGGACACAGTCTCAGAGACAGTCACTGTTGCTGGTGGTACAGTCTCGGAGACAGCCACTGTTACTGGGATACAGTCTCAGGGACAGCCACTGTTACTGGGATACAATCTCAGAGACAGTCACCATTACTGGGTTAGACAGTTTCAGAGTGAGTCGTTGTTCCTGGGATACCGTCTCAGAGACAGTCACTTTTACTGGGGGATACAGTCTCAGAGTCAGTCACTGCTACTGGGATACAGTCTCAGAGAAAGTCACTGTTACTGGGGATACAGTCTCTGAGACAGTCACTGTTACTGGGGATACAGTCTCAGAGACAGTCTCTGTTACAGGGATACAGTCTCAGAAAAGTCACTGTAGCTGGGATAAAGTCTCAGAGACAATCACTGTTACTGGGGAACACAGTCTCAGAGACAGTCACGGCTATTGGAGGTACAGTCTCTGAGACAGCCACTGTTACTGGGTACAGTCTCAGAGACAGTCACCGTTACTGGGGAACACAGTCTCAGAGACAGTCACCGTTACTGGGGAACACAGTCTCAGAGACAGTCACTGTTACTGGGGAACACAGTCTCAGAGACAGTCACTGTTACTGGGGAACACAGTCTCAGAGACAGTCACCGTTACTGGAGGACACAGTCTCAGAGACAGTCACTGTTACTGGGATACAGTCTCAGAGACAGTCACTGTTACTGGGGGTACAGTCTCAGAGACAGTCACTGTTACTGGCGGTACAGTCTCAGAGACAGTCACTGTTACTGGGGATACTGTGTATGAGACAGTCACTGTTACTGGGGGCATACTCTCACGGACTGTCACTGTTGCTGGGATACATTCTTAGAGACAGTCACTTTTACTTGGGGATACAATCTCAGAGACAGTCACCAATACTGAGGGTACAGTCTCAGAGACAGTCACTGTTACTGGGATACAGTCTCAGAGACAGTCACTATTACTGGGGGTAAGTCTCAGAGACAGTCACTGTTACTGGGGGTACAGTTTCAGATACAGTCCCTGTTACTGACTGTGTGGAGTTTGCACGTTCTCCCCGTGTCTGCGTGGGTTTCCTCCGGGTGCTCCGGTTTCCTCCCACAGTCCAAAGATGTGCGGGTCAGGTGAATTGGCCAAGCTAAATTGCCCGTAGTGTTAGGTAAGGGGTAAATGTAGGGGTATGGGTGGGTTGCGCATCGGCGGGTCGGTGTGGACTTGTTGGGCCGAAGGGCCTGTTTCCACACTGTAAGTCTAATCTAAGTCTAATCTAATCTAATTACTGAGGGTACAGTGTCAGACAGTTACTGTTCCTGGGATACAGTCTCAGGGATAGTCACTGTTCCTGGGATACAGTGTCCAAGACAGTCACTGTTACTGGGATGCAGTCTCAGAGATAGTCACCGTTACTGGGGGTACAGTCTCAGAGACAGTCCTCATTACTGGGGGTACAGTCTCAGAGACAGTCACCATTATTTGGGTACAGTCTCAGACAGCCACTGTTCCTGGGATACAGTCTCTGGGACAGTCACTGTTCCTGGGATACAGTGCCAGAGACAGTCACTGTTACTGGGACGCAGACTCAGAGACAGTCACTGCTACTGGGGGACACAGTCTCAGAGACAGTCACTGTTACTGGTGGTACAGTCTCAGAGACAGCCACTGTTACTGGGATACAGTCTCAGAGACAGTCGCCATTACCGGGGGTACAGTCTCAGAGACAGCCCTCATTACTGGGGGTGCAGTCTCAGAGACAGTCACTGTTACTGGGATACAGTCTCAGAGTCAGTCACTGCTACTGGGATACAGTCTCAGAGAAAGTCACTGTTATTGGCGATACAGCGTCTGACACAGTCACTGTTACTGGGGATACAATCTCAGAGACAGTCACTGTTACAGGGTTACAGTCTCAGAAAAGTCACTGTTGCTGGGATACAGTCTCAGAGACAGTCACTGTTACTGGTGGATACAGTCTCAGAGACAGTCACCTTTACTGGGGTTACAGTCTCTGACAGTCACTTTTCCTGGGTTACCGTCTTAGGGACAGTCACTGTTCCTGGGATACAGTCTCAGAGACAGTCACTGTTACTGGGATACAGTCTCCGAGACAGTCCTCATTACTGGGGGTACAGTCTCAGAGACAGTCACTGTTACTGGGATATAGTCTCAGAGTCAGTCACGGCTACTAGGATACAGTCTCAGAGATAGTCACTGTTATTGGTGATACAGTGTCTAACACTGTAACTGTTACTGGGGATACAATCTCAGAGACAGTCACTGTTACAGAGATACAGTCTCAGAAAAGTCACTAGTGCTGGGATACAGTCTCAGGGACAGTCACTGTTACTGGGGGATACAGTCTCAGAGACAGTCACCATTACTGGGGTTACAGTCTCTGACAGTCACTTTTCCTGGGTTACCGTCTCAGGGACAGTCACTGTTCCTGGGATACAGTCTCAGAGACAGTCACTATTACTGGGGGTACAGTCTCAGAGTCAGTCCTGGTTACTGGGTTACCATTTCAGCGACAGTCACTGTTACTGGGGTTACATTGTTGGAGACACTCACTGTAACTGGGATACATTATTATGCACGCCCACTGTTCCTGGGATACAGTCTCTGGGATGCTTTCTGTTATTGGGATACAGCCTCGAACACAGTCCCTTTTCCTGGGGTACACTCTCTGAGACCCTCACAGTCACTGTGGTACAATGACATAGACACTTGTTATTCCTGAGATCCAGTCTCCAGACACTCTCTGTTTCTGGGACACAGCCCTCCAAATGCACACAGTCATTGGGATACATTCTATGGGGCACTCACAGTTACTGGGATACAGGGAGAGTCATGGTCACAGTCATAGTCACAGTCAGACAATTCTCCATTCCTGCTAATATCCTATCTCCAGCAGCATGGACTCGCATTAATTCGGCTAACGTGAGCTCCACTGTCAAACACTGTCTGAAAATCCAAACGTCGTGTGCCCATCATTTCTCCTTTATTCTGCTTGCTACCTCCCCAAAGCTTTCTAATAAATGTGTCAGGCATAATTTCCTTACGTCATGCTAACTCTGCTTGGTCATATGTGTTTCTGAATGCCCTGCGATTACATCCTTTGTTGTCGACTCTTAACGATTTCCCAGTCACGGATGTTAGGATATAGTTACTAGTGTCTTAGTCGCCTTCCCTTGTTAAGTACATTGGCAGTTTTCCGGTCCTCTGAGACTTTTCCAGAATCGAAGGATTCCTGGATGATTGTGACCAGTGCACCCACTATCTTTGTAACTACTTCCTTTCATCCTGCGATCCATCCCAACAGATCCAGGGGATGTATCGACCTTTAGCTCCTTTTTCTCTAGTGACAGTTATTGTCTTTATTTCCTCCCTTCCTTTCGCCCGTTGATTATTTGTAGAGGTTTTAGAATCCGATTAGTGTCTTCCATTGTGAAAAGCGATGCAGAGGAATTATTCAACTCCTCTGACATTTCCTCATTCCCCACTCATATTTCCTCAGCTTCATTTTCTAAGGGTTCACTTAAGTTCACTTTGACTTCCCCCTTCCTTTTCAAAGAAGCTCTTACTGTCCATCTTGATATTACTTATAGGTTTATCCCCAAAGTTTACTATTTCCTCTGTCTCATTGTCTGAAGGTTCACTTAAGTCATAGAGTCATAGAGATGTACAGCTCGGAAACAGACCCTTCAGTCCAACCCGTCCATGCTGACCAGACACCCCAACCCAATCTAGTCCCACCTGCCAGCACCCAGCCCATATCCCTCCAAACCCTTCCTATTCATATACCCATCCAGATGCCTCTTAAATGTTGCAATTGTACCACCCCATGAAAAAGACCTTGTCTATTTATCATACCCCTCATGGTTTTATAAATCTCCATAAGGTCACCCCTCAGCTTCCGACGCTCCAGGAAAAACAGTCCCAGCAAAGCCAGCCTCTCCCTATAGCTTAAACCCTCCAGGCGACTGTGTGGAGTTTGCACATTCTCCCCGTGTCTGCGTGGGTTTCCTCCGTGTGCTCCGGTTTCCTCCCGCAGGTTAGGTGAATTGGCCAGGCTAGATTGCCTGTAGTGTGAGGTGAAGGGGTAAATGTAGGGGAATGGGTCTGGGTGGGTTGCTCTTCGGAGGGTCGGTGTGGACTTGTTGGGCCGAAGGGCCTGTTTCCACACTGTAAGTAATCTAATCTAATCTAAAACCCTGGCAACATCCTTGTCAATCTTTTCTGAACCCTTTCAAGTTTCTCAACATCTTTCCGATAGATGTTGAGAATTGCACACGATATCCCATCAGGGGCCTAACCAATGTCCTGTACAGCCGCAACATGACCTCCCAACCCCTGTACTCAATACTCTGACCAATAAAGGAAAGCATACCAAACGCCTTCTTCACTATCCTATCTACCTGCGACTCCACTTTCAAGGAGCTATGAACCTGCACTCCAAGCTCTCTTTGTTCAGCAACACTCCCTAGGACCTTACCATTCAGTGTATAAGTCCGGCCCTGATTTGTTTTTCCAAAATGCAGCACCTCACATTTATCTAAATTAAACTCCATCTGCCACTTCTTGGCCCATTGGCCCATCTAGTCAAGATCCCGTTGTACTCTGAGATAAGCTTCTTTGCTGTCACACCTCCAATTTTGGGGTGGCACAGTGGTTAGCACTGCCGCCTCACAGCGCCAGAGATCCGGGTTCAATTCCCGCCTCAGGCGACTGTCTGTGTGGAGTTTGCACATTCTCCCCGTGTCTGTGTGGGTTTGCTCCAGGTCTCCGGTTTCCTCCCACAGTCCAAATATGTGCGGGTCAGGTGAATTGGCCATGCTAAATTGCCCGTAGTGTTAGGTAAATGCAGGGGAGTGGGTTGCGCTTCGGCAGGTCAGTGGGGACTTGTTGGGCTGAAGGGCCTGTTTCCACACTGTAAGTAATCTAATTGTTGAAAAAGAAACTTTGGTGTCTTTCTTTTTCCAAAAGAAAGGATGTAGGTACATTCCTACACTCACATCCAAAGCATTTATAGAAATGATTAAAAGCAGCAACAGACCATTCTTTACAACTGTACCCCCATTCTTTTGGAAAGTACTTAATCTGAAGGTGACAGGTGTCAAGGATATATGCAGACTTTGAGCAGATTTATCTGAACGTAAAGGTTGCTTCGAGCTGGAGCTCCGTGAGCTCTCTGAGACTGGGAAAGTTGACAACACAGTTTGAACGGGTTCTTGATAATGAGATAAGTAAGCCACACCTTGAGGCTCCTACTTGGCATAAACAAAGCAATTAATGCTCGGAATGGTGCTGACTGACAAACTTTCACTTCGAGAACCTGTTTCCTAGTAACAGTGAGTTACTGTATTCCAGTAACCGAGAGTCCCACAGATTATTCCAGAAGCATTGAGTGTCCCAGAGAATGGTTCCCAGAAACAGTAATATTGAGAGCACTCGAGACGATATCCCATTAAGAAGGTGCTGAGCACACTTGCCTTCGTTGCTCAGGCCTTTGAGTACAGGAGTTGGGGCGTCATGTTGAGGGTGTACAGGACATTGGTGAGGCCTCTTCTGGGATACTGTTATAGGAAGGGTATTACGCTGAAAAGAGTTCAGCAGAGATTTACTGGCATGCTGCTGGGCATGGAGAGTTTGAATGATAACGAGAGGCTGGCTAGTCTGGGACTTCCTTTCCTGCAGTGGAGCTGTTTGACAGGTGACCTTACAGAGCTTTTACGAAATCATGGGGTGGGGGATAGAGAAGGTGAATGGCTGGTGTCTTTACCCTAGGCTGGGGGATTTGAAGATTCAGGGGCATATTTTGCAGGTGAGAGGTGAAAGATTTGAAAACGACACAAGGGGCAATTTTTTCCCACTGAGAGTGGTTAGTCTGTGGAATGAACCTTCAGACGAAGTGGTGGATGTGGGTACAGTTACAGCATTTAAAAGACAGTTGGATAAGTACATAAATAAGAAATGTTTAGAGGGATATGGGCCAGGCAGGGGCAGGTGGGACTTGTTTAGTTTGGGACTATGGTCAGCATGGACTGGTTGGTCTGAAAGGTCTGTTTCTGTGTTGTATGACCCTACAACAGTAAGTGAGCAAGAGACTGTATCCCAGTAACAGTGAGTGTCCGAGCGACTGTATCATAGTGACAATGAGTGTGTCAGACGCTATAGTCCACTAATAAAGACAGAGAGTCACAGACTGGATACAGACCTGATGAAGGGCTTTTGCCCGAAATGTCGATTTCGCTGCTCGTTGGATGCTGCCTGAACTGCTGTGCTCTTCCAGCCCCACTGATCCAGAATCTGGTTTCCAGCATCTGCAGTCATTGTTTTTACCTCGTTCAGTCCAACTTGTCCATGCCCAACAGATATCCTAAATTAATCTAGTCCCATTACCTAGCACTTGGCCCATATCTCTCTAAACTCTTCCTATTCATATACCCATCCTTTAAAATGCGGTCATTGTACCAGCCTCCACCACTTCCTCTGGCAGCTCATTCCATACCCGTACCACCCTCTAAATAAAAAAGTTGCCCCTTAGGATCCTTTTAAATCTTTCCCCTCTCGTCCTAAACCTATGCACCTCTAGTTTTGGACTCCCCTATCCCAGGGAAAGCCCTTGGCTATTCACTTTATCCATGCCCCTCATGATTTTGTAAATCTCTATAAGATCACCCCTCAGCCTCCGACACTCCAGGGAAAACAGCCCTAGCCTGTTCAGCCTCTCCCTGTAGCTCAAATCCTCCAACCCTGGCAACATCCTTGTAAATCTTCTCTGAACCCTTTCAAGTTTCACAACATCTTTCCGATAGGAAGGAGACCAGAATTGCACACAATATTCCAACAGTGGCCTAACCAATGTCCTGTACGGCCGCAACATGACCTCCCAACCCCTGTACTCAATATTCTGACCAATAAAGGGATGCATACCAAACACCTTCTTCACTATCCTATCTACCTGCATCTCCACTTTCAAGGAGCTATGAACCTGCAGTCCAGGGTCTCTCTGTTCAGCAACACTCCTGTGGACCTTCCCATTAAGTGTATAAGTCCTACCCTGATTTGCTTTTCCAAAATGCAGCACCTCACATTTATCTGAATTAAACTTCATCTGCCACTCCTCAGCCCATTGGCCCGTCTGACCAAGGTAACCTTCTTCGCTGTCCACTACACCTCCAATTTAAGTGCCATCTCCAAACTTACATACTAGATACCTTCTATATTCACATCCAAATCATTTTAAAAAGTGATGAAAAGCAGTGGGCCCAGCACCGATCCTTAATGCACACCGCTGGTCACAGGCCCCCAGTCTGAAAAGCAACCCCTGCACCAGCCACCCTCAAGTTTTGAGCCAGTTCTGCATCCGAATGGCTAGTTCTCCCTGTATTCCATGTTATCCAACCTTGCTAAGCAGTCTACCATGAGGAACCTTGTCGAATGCCTTACTGAAGCCCATATAACAGTGAGGAGCCCATCTCAAGTAACCACAGGTGGATGGAATGGGCATTGTAGCAGCAGTAATAGATACCATCTCTGAGACTGTACCTAGGTAACACTGAGTGCCCAACAGACTAGCCCAGACACAGAAAGTGTGTTCAAGATTGCCTTTCTAATGTCTTTTCTAATCAGCCTGTTCAGGAAGATGATATTACGCACCCTCTGGAACAGGTGAGACTTGGACCCAGGCTACGAGTTTTGAAGGAAATGCGGAAGACTGTACGCTTTCAGCGGAGCACTGACAGTTTGGACAGGATATTTGAGAAACAGTTGATGAGCTATTGATAGGCAGAGGTCCACTATGTTAATGACTGCCAGCAGATTGATCACAAAACAATGTGGAGTAATTTGAAAGGCCTGCTTCAAACCGAGGGACTCTCGGTGTTTTGTAGATCATGTTACATGTAACATTGTGGCAGAAGTGGCTGTACAGGATTGGCAGTAAATAAACCATTCTTTGCAAAATGGCCACTCTTCAGTTTGACATGCAGCACAATGTCATGAGCTGCTCAGGGGTTAGCCCAGCTGCCTCTCAGTGCCATGTGGGGCCAATTCCGGCCTCGGACCGACCGTCTGTGTGGGGTTTGCACGTTCTCCCCTCATGTCCCTCATGTCTACGTGGGTTAGCCTCCAGGTGCTCACGGGTTTCCTCCCACAGTTGAGAGATGTGCAGGCTAGGGGGGTTTGGCCATGCTAAATTGTCCAATAGTGCCCAGGGATGTGCAGGTTAGGGTGGATTGGCCATGCTAAATTGTCCCGTAGTGCCCAGGGATGTGCAGGTTAGGGTGGATTGGCCATGCTAAATTGTCCCGTAGTGCCCAGGGATGTGCAGGTTAGGGTGGATTGGCCATGCTAAATTGTCCCGTAGTGCCCAGGGATGTGCAGGTTAGGATGGATTGGCCATGCTAAATTGTCCCGTAGTGCCCAGGGATGTGCAGGTTAGGGTGGATTGGCCATGCTAAATTGTCCCATAGTGCCCAGGGATGTGCAGGTTAGGGTGGATTGGCCATGCTAAATTACCCCATAGTGCCCAGGGATGTGCAGGTTAGGATGGATTGGCCATGCTAAATTGTCCCGTAGTGCCCAGGGATGTGCAGGTTAGGGTGGGTTGGCCATGCTAAATTGTCCCATAGTGCCCAGGGATGTGCAGGTTAGGATGGATTGGCCATGCTAAATTGTCCCGTAGTGCCCAGGGATGTGCAAGTTAGGGTGGGTTGGCCATGCTAAATTGTCCCATAGTGCCCAGGGATGTGCAGGTTAGGGTGGATTGGCCATGCTAAATTGTCCCATAGTGTCCAGGGATGTGCAGGTTAGGGTGGATTGGCCATGCTAAATTGTCCCGTAGTGCCCAGGGATGTGCAGGTTAGGGTGGATTGGCCATGCTAAATTATCCCGTAGTGCCCAGGGATGTGCAGGTTAGGGTGGATTGGCCATGCTAAATTGTCCCATAGTGTCCAGGGATGTGCAGGTTAGGGTGGATTGGCCATGCCAAATTGTCCCATAGTGTCCAGGGATGTGCAGGTTAGGGTGGATTGGCCATGCTAAATTGTCCCATAGTGTCCAGGGATGTGCAGGTGAGGGTGGGTTGGCCATGTTAAATTGTCCCATAATCCTTAGGGATGTGCAGGTTAGGGTGGATTGGCCATGCTAAATTGTCCCATAGTGTCCAGGGATGTGCAGGTTAGGGTGGATTGGCCATGCTAAATTGTCCCATAGTGTCCAGGGATGTGCAGGTTAGGGTGTGTTGGCCGTGCTAAATTGTCCCACAGTGCCCAGGGATGTACAGGTTAGGGAGAATTGGCAATGCTAAATTGTCCCTAGTGTCCAGGGATGTGCAGGTTAGGGTGGATTGGCCATGCTAAATTGTCCCGTATTGCCCAGGGATGTGCAGGTTAGGATGGATTGGCCAACCTAAATTGTCCCATAGTGCCCAGGGATGTGCAGGTTAGGGTGGGTTGGCCATGCTAAATTGTCCCGTAGTGCCCAGGGATGTGCAGGTTAGGGTGGAGTGGCCATGCTAAATTGTCCCTTAGTGTCCAGGGATGTGCAGGTTAGGGTGGATTGGCCATGCTAAATTATCCCACTGTGCCCAGGGATGTGTAGGTTAGGGTGGGTTGGCCATGCTAAATTGTCCCATAGTGCCCAGGGATGTGTAGGTTAGAGTGGATTGGCCATGCTAAATTGTCCCGTAGTGTCCAGGGACGTGCAGGTTAGGGTGGATTGGCCGTGCTAAATTGTCCCGTATTGCCCAGGGATGTGCAGGTTAGGGTGGGTTGGCCATGCTAAATTGTCCCATAGTGTCCAGGGATGTGCAGGTTAGGGTGGGTTGGCCATGCTAAATTGTCCCATAGTGTCCAGGGATGTGCAGCTCAGGGTGGAGTGGCCATGCTAAATTGTCCCATAGTGCCCAGGGATGTGTAGGTTAGGGTGGATTGGCCATGCTAAATTGTCCCGTAGTGTCCAGGGATGTGCAGGTTACTGTGGATTGGCCATGCTAAATTGTCCCATAGTGTCCAGGGATGTGCAGGTTAGGGTGGATTGGCCATGCTAAATTGTCCCATAGTGTCCAGGGATGTGCAGGTGAGGGTGGGTTGGCCATGTTAAATTGTCCCATAATCCTTAGGGATGTGCAGGTTAGGGTGGATTGGCCATGCTAAATTGTCCCATAGTGTCCAGGGATGTGCAGGTTAGGGTGGATTGGCCATGCTAAATTGTCCCATAGTGTCCAGGGATGTGCAGGTTAGGGTGTGTTGGCCGTGCTAAATTGTCCCACAGTGCCCAGGGATGTACAGGTTAGGGAGAATTGGCAATGCTAAATTGTCCCTAGTGTCCAGGGATGTGCAGGTTAGGGTGGATTGGCCATGCTAAATTGTCCCGTATTGCCCAGGGATGTGCAGGTTAGGATGGATTGGCCAACCTAAATTGTCCCATAGTGCCCAGGGATGTGCAGGTTAGGGTGGGTTGGCCATGCTAAATTGTCCCGTAGTGCCCAGGGATGTGCAGGTTAGGGTGGAGTGGCCATGCTAAATTGTCCCTTAGTGTCCAGGGATGTGCAGGTTAGGGTGGATTGGCCATGCTAAATTATCCCACTGTGCCCAGGGATGTGTAGGTTAGGGTGGGTTGGCCATGCTAAATTGTCCCATAGTGCCCAGGGATGTGTAGGTTAGAGTGGATTGGCCATGCTAAATTGTCCCGTAGTGTCCAGGGACGTGCAGGTTAGGGTGGATTGGCCGTGCTAAATTGTCCCGTATTGCCCAGGGATGTGCAGGTTAGGGTGGGTTGGCCATGCTAAATTGTCCCATAGTGTCCAGGGATGTGCAGGTTAGGGTGGGTTGGCCATGCTAAATTGTCCCATAGTGTCCAGGGATGTGCAGCTCAGGGTGGAGTGGCCATGCTAAATTGTCCCATAGTGCCCAGGGATGTGTAGGTTAGGGTGGATTGGCCATGCTAAATTGTCCCGTAGTGTCCAGGGATGTGCAGGTTACTGTGGATTGGCCATGCTAAATTGTCCCATAGTGTCCAGGGATGTGCAGGTTAGTCTGGATTGGCCATGCTAAATTGTCCCATAGTGTCCAGGGATGTGCAGCTCAGGGTGGAGTGGCCATGCTAAATTGTCCCATAGTGCCCAGGGATGTGTAGGTTCGGGTGGATTGGCCGTGCTAAATTGTCCCATAGTGTCCAGGGATGTGCAGGTTAGGGTGGATTGGCCATGCTAAATTGTCCCGTAGTGAACAGGGATGTGCAGGTTGGGGTGGATTGTCCATGCCAAATTGTCCCGTAGTGCCCAGGGATGTGCATGTTAGGGTGGATTGGCCATGCTAAATTGTCCCTAGTGTCCAGGGATGTGCAGGTTAGTGTGGATTGGCCATGCTAAATTGTCCCGTAGTGCCCAGGGATGTGTAGGCCTGGGTGGATTGGCCGTGCTAAATTGTCCCATAGTGTCCAGGGATGTGCAGGTTAAGGTGGATTGGCCATGCTAAATTGTCCCACAGTGCCCAGGGATGTGCAGGTTAGTGTGGATTGGCCATGCTAAATTGTCCCGTGGTGCCCAGGGATGTGCAGGTTAGGGTGGATTGGCCATGCTAAATTGTCCCATAGTGTCCAGGGATGTGCAGGTTAGGGTGGATTGGCCATGCTAAATTGTCCCATAGTGCCCAGGGATGTGCAGGTTAGGGTGGATTGGCCATGCTAAATTGTCCCATAGTGTCCAGGGATGTGTAGGTTAGGGTGGATTGGCCATGCTAAATTGTCCCACAGTGCCCAGGGATGTGCAGGCCTGGGTGGATTGGCCATGCTAAATTGTCCCATAGTGTCCAGGGATGTGCAGGTTAGGGTGGGTTGGCCGTGCTAAATTGTCCCATAGTGCCCAGGGATGTGCAGGTTAGGGTGGATTGGCCATGCTAAATTGTCCCATAGTGCCCAGGGATGTGCAGGTTAGGGTGGATTGGCCATGCTAAATTGTCCCATAGTGTCCAGGGATGTGCAGGTTAGGATGGATTGGCCATGCTAAATTGTCCCTTAGTGTCCAGGGATGTGCAGGTTAGGGTGGATTGGCCATGCTAAATTGTCCCCGTAGTGCCCAGGGATGTGCAGGTTAGGGTGGATTGGCCATGGGAAATGGTGTGCTTGGGATGCTCTTCAGAGGATCAGTGTAGGACTTTATGGGCTACATGATCTGCTTCCACACTGTAAGGATTCTCCTCATTTGGAAAGGAATCAATTTGAAGACAAAGGGAAACCAACAATACGTGCAGAGTTTGAGCAGGTTTATCTCAATGTCAAGGTTTCGTCATGCTGGCTGAGACTGGGAAAGTTGACAACACAGTTTGAACTTGTTCTCGACAATGAGATAAGTAAGCCACACCTTGAGGCTCCTACTTGGCATAAACAAAGCAATTAATGCTGGGAATGGTGCTGACTGACAAACTTTCACTTCGAGAACCTGTGTCCTACTGAGTGAGCCAGAATCGATATTCCAATCACAGAGTTTCCCAGAGGATGGATTCCAGAAACAATGAGTGTCTGGGGCCTGTCTCCCAGAAAGAGTGTCCATAGCCTATAACCCAGTGACTGCAAGTGCCTTTGACACTGCACCCTAGCAAGTGAATGTCTGACACTATACCCCAGTAACAGTGAGTGCCAGAGATATTGTACCTCAGTAAAACTAGATGTCCAGAAGACTATCCTGGTGACAATGAGTGTGTTAGAGACTAATAGTGAGGGTCTCAGGGCCTATTCCAGTAACCACAAATGTATAGAATCTGTGTCGCAGTAACAGATACTGTCCCAGAGGCTGTACCTAGTAACAGGGAGGGTCCCAAAGACTGTTTCCCAGGAACAGCGAGTGCCTAAGATACTGTATCCCAGTGACAATGAATGGGTTGGAGACTTGGACTGCAGTAACAAGTGTTCCCTAGACTTAATGCCGGAAAAAATGAGATATCTCATCGACTCTATTACAACAGCAATAAGCATGTTCGAGACTGTCTCCCAGTTTCAGTTGAGTGTTCAGTGACTGTAACCCAGTAACAAGGAACATGCTTGAGACTGTATCCCATTAACACACAGCAAATGCAGGACTGTATGCTTCTGCTGAATATAATTTGGAGGAGCTGGTGGTGGACTGGAGTGGAAGGAGCAGCGCTCCGAAAGCTAGTGCTTCCAAATAAACCTGTTGGACTATAACCTGGTGTTGTGGGATTTTTAACCCTGCTAAATATAGACTGTTCTGACTGGAAATTTGATAAGTTTTTTTATGAGCCACTGATTATCAGAGATACATAATATTAATGATTTCCTGTGGATTAATCATAAAACCATGTCAAATGATTTGATTTCATTTCATGTGTTTAAGGAGTATACATGTGGGACTGACTGTAATACATCATTGTTTACAAAGCTGCTGCCAGTAATTAATTGAGAAAGTAATTAACTTGAAAGTAACGGGAAGGGCAGAAGGTGTTCAGACTTTGAACAGGTTCATGAGAAAATCAGGTCATTGTACAGTATAGATTTTTGTGAATTATCTGAGACTGAGAGAGTTGATAACACAGTGTTGAACTCGTTCTGTACAGTGAGACAAAACAAGGCAATCGCTGTATGGAATGGTACTGAGTGACTCATCGTCATGTTTATGCTGCCTTCGGAGACTGCTGTGCTTGCATAATACATGCAGGGGCACAACTTGCAGGGCTGTGGAGCAACAGCAGCAGTCAGGCAGAGTTTGGGAGATGATCCCTGAGAGAGTGCAGTGCAGAACGTGGTCATTCGGTCCTCCGTGTTGGTACAGAGCTCTCCCATCAGCCCCAGCACCCTGCTCCTTCCCCCATAGCCCCTGGCAATTTCTCCCCAATTGTAGAACTTGATCGGCAGAATTGTATTTGCAGATACATTCTATTGTGTTCACAAAGCACACAACTCACAGGCAGTCAAACAGAACCAGTCTGACTCAAGATTGAGTTACAGATAGACTCTAACCTCACGCATTTAATGCATTGTCTGAGCTGAGATGTCATCTTTTTGAGGTACTCTCAGTATTGTTATATGTGGCACAGGTCTGGCCTATCCCCAGAACCTGTGCTGCCGCAGTCACCCGGGCCATCTTCCACTTCATGTGGAGATCAAAGATGGACCGGGCCTGAAGAGACACCATGTACAAAGACCTGGGCAATGGGGGAAAAAAACACTCCCAATGCCACCCTCACCCTGATGGCCACCTTTGTGTGTGGCTGCATCAAGCTGTGCGTGGATCCCCGGTACGCAAACACCAAGTGTCACTACGTACTGAGGTTCTACCTGTCCCCGGTGTTGTGAAGGATGGGCCTGGCCTCGCTGCCGCAGAATGCTCCGACTAGTTGGACCGTTCCGTTTCACCTGTCCTTCGTGGAGAAGTTTATGAAGAAAAACACCTTTGACCACAAGTCCATCAGGAAGTGGTCAGCACGTAGTGTCCTTGAGACCCTTCGGGAAAAGGAGAGGGCAGATCCTGTCGAGCGGTTCCCTGAGCAGACTGTCAAAGCCATTTGGCAGAATGTCTCATCGCCAGAACTTTCCAGCAAGCACCAAGACATGGCTTGGCTGGTGGTGAGAAGGGCTCTGCCTGTGAGACCAATTATGTACACCCAGACTCTCAGCCACACCGCACGCTGCCCTCGAAGCGGCTGCGGGGGGGAACGAGACTGTCACACACCTCCTTCTGGAATGTGCCTACGCAGAGGAGGTCTGGAGAGGAATGCAGTGGTGTTTGTCGAGGTTCGTCCCGAGCAGCGCCGTGACGTGGGACTCCGTGCTCTACGGCCTGTTCCCCGGGACGCACACTGAGACGAACATCAACTGCACCTGGATAATCATCAACTCGGTGAAGGACGCTCTCTGGGTGGTCCGAAACCTGTTGATCTTCCAGCTGAAGGAGATGACCCCGACTGAGTGTTGCAGACTGGCACATTCCAAGGCCCAGGACTACGTGTTGAGGGACGCGCTGAATCTCGGGGCAGCTGCCGCCAAGGCGCAGTGGGGAAAGACCACCGTGTAACATCTGCCTGCCTAAAGAAGATCAGGGGGCCCATGCAGTCGTTTGGGCTCTGCTGGCACCTCAGCTAAATATATGGGCATAGGAGTGAGAAATGCACAGACCTATATATAACAATGATAAATCCCGATCTGTGTATGTAAATGTTGACATATGTATGGCATGGCCAAATGTACAGACCATCAAATTATTTTATGATTATTTTAAGAATAAAGTATATTTTTGAAATAAAAAAAATCTTTTTTTAATAAAACCTTAAGTTATCTTGAAAATGTAATCTGAAAGAAGTTCTGGGATTTACATATTAAAGAACCGAAACCTGCAACCCATTCTAAAAGATGAAAGACTTAAACAGCAATCTAGGTTTGTTCAATACAGTCTATCACTTGCATGCAAGGCATTGTGATCTTTTGCTATAAATGCTGTGTTTCATGACCCTACTCCACAGCTACCTGACGAAGGAACAGCACTCCGAAAGCTAGTGCTTCCAAACAAACCTGTTGGGCGATAGCCTGGTGCTGTGTGAGTTTTAACCTTTGAGATGGAAACTCCGAAGCCTCTCAAACGCTGAGGAAATCAAAAGTTTTATCATCCCTGTTTTCAATGGATGCCCATTTATTTTTGAACTCTGGCCCTAAGTTCTCAATTCTCCGATGAGAGGGAAGATCCTTTCCGCATCCACTTCCCCTCGGGAGCTTCTATGCTTCATTTAAGTCACCTCTGACGTTTCTAAATTCCTGAGGATACATGCCTAGCCTGTCTCACCTTTTCACATGAGGCAACCCACTCATTCTAGCTAGTTCGACGTCTCTGTTAGTTAGGAGGTGAAGAGAGTTGCTGAGAATCCAGTCTTGTCTTGTGTCCATTTTGATGTTAGCTACCAATTTGGAAATCTTCCCCGCTCCAGAACTACCAACACAACACTGGATGGTGAAGGCCGAAGCTGATGTACGTCCAGCTCCAATTCCTTCACTCCACGTCACCACTGAGTGGTCTTCCAATGTTACCCAAAATGATCCCCAATTGATCCATGTATTTATTTGGTTTGATCGAGTAGTGATTCCAAGTTTTAAAAAAAGTGGGATCGACAGGTGATGGAGGCAGAGTGTTTTTCTTAATCTTTTCATGGAGGGTGAAGACTGGCCTTGGTCAACGCTTCTGTCTCTCAAACTGAGTGGCTCGCTTGGCCATTTCAGAGGGCAGAGTCCAGTGTGAGTCTGGAGCCCAGACCAGGTAAGGATACTGAATAGTAGGTCAGCTGCAGCTCCACACACATCATCTATTGCATCCGCTGCACCCGATGTGGCCTCCTCGATATTGGGGAGACGGGCCGCCTACTTGCGGAACGCTTCAGAGAACACCTCTGGGACGCCCGGACCAACCAACCCAACCACCCCGTGGCTCAACACTTTAACTCTCCCTCCCACTCCACCGAGGACATGCAGGTCCTTGGACTCCTCCATCGCCAGAACATAACAACACGACGGCTGGAGGAGGAGCGCCTCATCTTCCGCCTGGGAACCCTCCAACCACAAGGGATGAACTCAGATTTCTCCAGTTTCCTCATTTCCCCTCCCCCCACCTTGTCTCAGTCGGTTCCCTCGAACTCAGCACCGCCCTCCTAACCTGCAATCTCCTTCCTGACCTCTCCATCCTCACCTTGACCTCCTTCCACCTATCACATCTCCATCGCCCCTCCCCCAAGTCCCTCCTCCCTACCTTTTATCTTAGCACGCCTGGCACCCTCTCCTCATTCCTGATGAAGGTCTCTGGCCCGAAACGTCGAATTTCCTGTTCCTTGGATGCTGCCTGACCTGCTGTGCTTTAACCAGCAACACATTTTCAGCAAGGATACTGAATAGGCATCCCAAAAGGACATTAGTGAACCCCAAAGAGACCTTGGAGTGTAGGTTCATTGTTCCTTGAACATGGAGTCCCATGTAGATAGGATAGTGAAGGAATATATACTTTGTTGATCAGAGTATTGAATATAGAAGTTGGGAGGTCATGCAGCAGCTATACAGGACATTGGTGTGACCACTTTTGGAATGCTGTGTGCAATTCTGGTCTCCTTCCTATGGGAAAGAACGTGATGAAACTTGGAAGGGTTCAGAAAAGGATGTTGGCAGGGTTGGAGGATTTGAGCTATAGCGAGAGGCTGAGGCTGTTGTCCCTGGAGCGTCGGAGGCTGGTGGGGGGGTGACCTTATAGAGGTTTACAAAATCATGAAGAGGCATGGGTAGCATAAATAGACAAGGACTTTTCCCTGGGGTGGGTGAGTCCAGAACTAGAGGCCATAGGGTGAGAGGGGAAAGATAGAAAAGGGACCTAAAGGGCAACTTTTTTCACACAGAGGGTGGTACGTGTACGGAATGAGTTGCCAGAGGAAGCGATGGAGGCTGGTACAATTGCAACATTTTAAAGGTATTTGGATGGGTATATGAACATGAAAGATTCAGAGGGATATGGCCAAGTGCTGGCAAACGGGACTGGATTAGGTTAGGATATCTGGTCAGCGAGTTGGACTGAAGAGTCTGATTCCAAGCTGTACGTCTCTATGACTGTGAACCCCCCAATGGGCTTTTATGGTCATCATCACAAAGACAAGCTTTCAATTTCATATTTCGTTCGCTGAATAGAAGTTCCACCAACTGTGGTGGTGGTGGGGGGGGGATTTGCTGATGAAGGGCTTATGCCCGAAAGTCGAATTTCCTGTTCCTTGGATGCTGCCTAACCTGCTGTGCTTTAACCAGCAACACATTTTCAGCTCTGATCTCCAGCATCTGCAGACCTCATTTTTTACCCTGGTGGGGGATTTGCCGGGGACTCTGGATTACTGGCCCAGTGACATCACAACTATACACCCTCCCTTTAGGATTCAACAATCACACAGAAATTGCACTGAAGTGACTGTCACTACAGGAAGTATGAGCACAGTGAAACTGCAGGAAGCGCTGTAAATCCAATTTCTGCCACAACAAGATACAAATGTGCATTTCTGAAATCTGATCATGTTGCACAACTTGAAGAATCCACGTCGTTACAAACGTCCTTCAGGGAGTGACCCCTGCCTGGTCTGGTATGTACCGGACCTGTACAATTGACAAATACTTTGACGAGCTGTTGTATAAAAAGCACGAAAATAGATAAGGGAAATGAGATACCAGCAAGTGGGGCGACAGGCAATTCGGAGGCTGTCCAGAGAGATTAGGGATAGAACAACTCTTCTCCAGGATTCTGAGATAAAAGCAAAATGCGCAAATACATCCCGCGCTCCACAGATATGGCCAATCTTGCTTGGGTTTCTCCAACATTATCTCTTTATTTCACCAGTCTGATGGAGGCAACAGGGAGCTGAGGCGGACAAACCAGAGGGCTTTTATAAGAAGCACAAATCTTCAGGGCAAAACGACTTGAAAGGTTCAACTGTGTTGCCTGCCAGTCTTTGTAGGCATTGAGGAAGTGAAGATGGGATTTCAAGTTGATTTCACAAGAGGGTGGGACAGGTTTCTGCAGTCAGCAAGGTTGGGTATTCACCAACAGGCCAAGGGGCTAACCCAGAATCTGTCGATCTGTCCACTGCATCCTCAGCCTCCACTTCCCGCCAATCCTATCCTGCCTGCCCTCTCCCCGTCTCTTCTGTACAATCACACTCTCCAGATTAAAGACCCCATCTCATCTCTCGCCCCTGTATCCCTCTCCATCAATCTCTTCCGTCCCTTCATGTTGAACACCTCTGTCTACCCTCTCCCCACCTCAATCTCTCCCCACCCCACCCCCAACACCACTTCCCCAATTTCTCCCCCTCTTTCCTTTCTACCTGGTCCCTTCCTCAAAATTCTGT